>NW_012102687.1:3851635-3861566 GCF_000951045.1 Mandrillus leucophaeus | reverse complement strand
GAATCACAATTTTTCCACGTCATCTAAATTATTTAGAGTTTGAATAATAACTGTCAGAAAAGATCATTTATTTCTATGAATACACAAAGAAAAAAAAAAACAAAGAATAGAAATCCCTGTGCTGTCACATCCCTGACGTAAGTCAGACTCACATCTGCCATGTTTCTATAATTTTGTAATTTTTGTAAAAGGCCGTACACTTTAAATGTCTCAAAAATCTCCTCAGATACTATTGACCAACAGGTTGAATTCCACAAAGAAAACATATTTGATCGCAAATCATAATAGAACATTTTAACTTTTATAATGTGTCGTTTACCTAGGAAGAGCCTTTCTGTGACATGTTTTAAATCAACGTGCAACTTGCTTTACAAGAATTTATCTTTCAATTTATGAAGCTCTTCATATTTTTTAAAGTAGTTTTATTTCATGTGAAATTATTCATAGTAACTCCCTAAATAATTTTCTCTTATTTCCACAGCAATACATTTTGGTTTCTATGGTTGTCAGACTGGAGTTAAGGCCAGTAGACAATCTTGAAAATGTCACTCTTATGCAGCCACGGTATATGATTGTTTTGTTTTGATCTGTTTTGCTTCTTCCATTATCACAAACAAGAGGAAGAAATGTTAACTGTCTTAAATGATCGATGTTGATCACCACATAATTGAGTAGAAGCTAGGAAATGGTAATAAGCAGGAAAATGGTGAAAACAATCAAATCAGCTATGCTGAAATCCAACTCAAAAATCAACTCTTGTAGATTTCAAGGATAATTTCTTGTATGCAAATGTATTTTTTCACTCATACCTGTTTTTAAAGGCAATCCCAAGTGTCCCTTCCTTCCCGTTCCATGGAGCTACCTATAGTGCTCTGAATAAATCTGTGTTTAAAAATTGCTGGTTCTTTAGGGAGTAATTATATAACACTTTTTTAAATTTTCCTTGGCTCAGATCCCATTGAAAGGCAGCTCCTTGTCTGCCAATGTCTATTCTCTCTTTCTCCTTCAGTAAGGGAAGCTTAAGTTTTTAGCAGAGCACAAAATACTAATTACATTATCCAGCCTTCCTCACAGCAACTAGCTATGGCTGATATCTAAATTCTGACAATGACTGTGTAAGCAAAAATGGTCACACAAAAAGGGAGCCCTCATCTCTCTCTCATTTTTTTCCCTGCTGGCTGGATTGCAGATGTGATGTCTAGAACCAAAATATGGGAGAAAAAAAACAAAAACAAAAACCTCCTTTCCTGATGACTTAATAATACTGGTCTACCAGCCTAGACTAAGGATTTCTTTTCTTCTGAGAGAAGAAATATCTCTCTTGATCAAATCATTCTATTTGTTTACTAGGGCTACCCTAACATAGTACCACAAATGGGTGGCTTAAACAACAGAACTTTATTTTCTCATAGTTCTGGGGGCTACAAGTCTGAGACTGAGGTGTCAGCAAGACTGATTTCTCCTGAAATCTCTCCCCTTGCATAGTAGAATAGATGACCGTTTTCTTCTTCTGTTTTCAAAGCCTTTCCTCTCTGCATATCAGTGTGCTGGTTTCTTCCTTTTATGAGAAGGAAGAAATATGACACCCATAGGACATCCTTTTACCTTCATTAACCTTTTAAAGGTTTTTTCTCAAAATACAGTCACATTCTGAGGTACTGGCAGTTGGGACTTCAACATAAGAATTTTGGAGTGACACAATTCAGCCCGTAGCATGCTTATTGTTTGATAATCTGTACCAGAATATATTCCTTATGGATACAACATAGGGGATGTTCAAATGCTATAATTACTAGTGAAAAGTAGATGATCAGATTGTCTGGCTTAGATATGTGGACACTTCAGGCCTTGTAGAACTTTTCTCTTCAGTAATACTGACTTCCCAGCTAAACTCGGGCACACACCTCCCCTCTGATAGGGAAAGCCTGTCTTACTAAGTTTATTATTGCAGGGAAGAGAACAGAACATAAAGTGTGCTGTGTGTTCCAACAAAGAGATAGGACTTGGAAGATGCAATACCATATGTGTGCAGTTTCTTGTTCCAAACCTACCAATCAAATTACTTAATCACCCCATCCTCTGAAGAAAAGTGATAAAGATAGATGGTAAAACATAGGGTGTTACTCTAATTAAAAATTCTCATCTGTAGCCCAAACCACAGCGTCATGCAATACACATAACAAACCTATATATGTACCCCCTAAATCTAAAATAAAAGTTGAAGAAAGAAACAGAATTTAAAAAATTCTCCACATGAAAACATGAAGTAAGGGAAAATGACATTTTCCCCCACAGTAATGCTGAATCAACTACCTTTCATGGGCCTACTATTACTGATATTCATTCATGTTATTTTTGCATTTAACTTACTGTTAAGGACTGATTACTTATTGCAAGTCAGGACTCGAACATGTAGCAAATCAATTTATTAAAATTACTGGTGGTAACTCAAACTGTCTTTTGTGGGAGAGACTTTTCACCAGGAACTTTAGAAGATTACTATTTGGGCTGGGCGTGGTGGCTCACACCTGTAATCCCTACACTTTGGGAGGCTGAGGCGGTCGGATCCCCTGAGGTGAGGAGTTTGAGACCAACCCGGCGAACATGGTGAAACCCAGTCTCTACTAAAAATACGAAAAAATTAGCTGGGTGGTGGCGGGTGCCAGTAATCCCAGCTACTCATAAGGCTAAGGCAGGAGAATTGCTTGAACCCGAGAGGCTGAGGTTTCAGTGAGCCGAGATCGCGGCATTGCACCCCAGCCTGGATGACAAGAGCAAAACTCCATCTCAAATAAATAAATAAATAAATAAAAATTTAAAAAAATAAAATAAATTACTATTTGGGAAGCTTAGAGAAACTGGGGACACCTGAATGTCATACTATAGCAATAGGTCACAGTGCATAGAGAAGAGAACATAGCTTTGAGAAAATGTTGAAGCCACTTGGATTTAGTTTATTTGTTGGCATTAGCCTCACGTTGGCAAATAGTTTTACTGCAACACATTGTTTATGTAGTGTCTATGGTTGTTGTTTATGTTAAAACAACAAAGTGGAATCATTATGACAGAGATCAAATTGCCCACCAAGCCTAAAATATGTGCTATATATTTATATATAATTTAGTTATTCATAGAAAATTTGGAAGGATTAACTCAGATATAAACTAATGAATTCTACATTTCTTCACAAGCTGAGGATTTTGTTCTTATATGTAAGATGTTTGACTATGCTTCAAATATTGTAAAATATCTCCTCACCTAGGCTAAAAACCATTGTCCTAGGTGAAATACAATTAAATAATTTTATTTCCAGTGTACTCTAATGAGAACAAATTTGTTGATAAATGTTTTAAAAAGTTGATTCAGCTGGGTAGCTAGTATTTAATGAAGTGTTTTCTCAGTGTACTGATTGTTTAGGATAGCTGTTCACTAGCATGTCTCATTTCAATTGATATCACATACAAGCAAACTCTAAGATATCTGTCTTTTAAATATATTTATGCACATAGCCTGACTGTTTCCTAGTGATCGATTAAAAAATATGAACTCAAGTAATTTAAGCTGGATTACCCAATTGTAATTTATATGAAATTAAGATTCTTTAATTCTTTAAAATTTATTTAGAGTTCCGTCAATAGTATGATGTATTAGATTATGGAAGATAAGCCTCTATTTTTATCTCAGACATCTGAATAAAACTTTTGATAGCTGCTTAACGAAAAAAGAATAAGATTTAGCATTGTGCTGTAAAGCATACTCCTCCCACTGGACTGTTGAACCCCTCATAGAAGGCAAACCTTTTTAATTACAGACATCAAAGTTTTTCTCTTTCCCTTGAAAATATTTTGTAGCATTGCATGGTAATTATAATATAAGTATGGATTAAACATGATTGTAAGTGTCATTTATATTTACCACAGTAGGACACAATTTATGGGCTTGCAATGACAGAAATGCTTATGTTCATGCATATAAAAGATAATGGTAAGCTTCTGAAATCAGAATCCTGGAGTGCTACAAGAGTTTATTATCATCTCACATTCAAGCACTTACTGTTTCTATTATTGCTGGTGGTTTTCCATGGTAACCACTGTGTGAACATAATTTAATTACATTATTCAAAAATTTAAATTAAATTAAGTTAATCCAGGATGGGCTGTTTAAAGAAGGATATTATACTCCAGTGTATCAATTAACACATTAAAAATAATTTTTAATCCTAAAAGTTCCGCAAGAACTGTATTATTGGGAAAAATGTAATGTTAGAAAAATAATGAAGTTGTGTTATTGATTTTCTTAATGTTATATTCTGGCAGAATGAGATAAACTTTATTGATCCACTGGTTTTATATTTTCTATGTTCCCTATAAACTTATATATTTGCTTAATATAGTTTAGTGCAACAATTTAAGAAAAAAAAAATCTATCGCCTTTAAAACTATTAATTCTGCTTCTAGGATTATAAATACAAAGATTATATAGAAGGATGCCTATTAGATTATTTTTTACCCTTTGGTCTGCTTGGGGCTCTTGATTTTATTACCGAAAGTCCTATATTCTGAGAATCCTATTGGTCCCCAGTAGATACTATTGTGACAGATCTTACATTATTTATGTATCTAATCTTGCACATCTACACTAGAGAATCATTGTGTTAAATATACCTCATTGGAATCCAAACATTTCTGGACAGTGATCCAGTCTTAACTTGTAATATTTTGTGTCATGGTGGGGAGATGCTTGCAGGATTACTTTTTAGCCCTTAGCCAAGACTCCTGGGGCTACCATTAATTGCCTTAATGGAGAAATCCTGAATTCTGGATAGGACTTTATAGAACTTCTTGGTTTTGAAGTGATTTAGCACATGGGACTCTATCTTTCTAGAATTCCCAGCATCTAATCTACATTCTTACCCTCCTTCAAAATCCAGCACAAACCTGTCCACCTACAGGATATAGCTACATAGATCACAACTCATTCAGCATAGATCACAATTCATTCAGCATTTAATGTACTTGGAATTGTATTGATATTTTCTCTATTAAAGTATATTTTAGGTCTAATGCATTCTTCTTAACCAGCTTATAAGTTTGTAGCTCTGAAAATATGAATCAGCCTAAAATCTCCTCTCGTTTTCTCCTCTCTCTCTCTCTCTCTCTATCTCTGATAGTGTCTAGATATCATTAAGTAAATGCATGAAGCAAACATTTTGCATGTCATAGGTACATGATTAATATTGTTGACTGAAACCTTGTATCTACAGCAAGGTAAATTTCCATTTTGATGTATGCAGAAGATAGTTGCAGGTTTTATGTTAGCTGCTGATTAAAATCTTTTGTGTGGATAGGATGTAGTTGAGTTTTAACCTTCTTTATCTGGATATTACCAACCTATATTGCGGAATTAATCCTGTGAGATGAGCCATCATACTGCATGTCTTCTCATATGCGTGCCAAGTGCAGGCATCACTTGTATTACTGTTAAAATAAGTGTCTTGAGGATGAAGCATGCTATATGTAGCTAACTGAGTTGAGACTTTTAGAGGGGTGCAATAATGTATTCTAGCACCAGTCTTCAGGTTTCTGGTCTGATTTTCAAGCAACTTTATTTCTATTTGTGGTGAAATATAATGGGAGAGTCATGTGCTAGGAACTCTTGCATGAACTTTCCACATATATCATCCTAAAGTAATATATCTTGGTGAAGTTATAAAGGAATCAGGCTTTCTTAGTAACTGATATAGTTCAGCTTGATCTAGTGTCTAGATAGGAGAAATGAATCACAATGGACAAGGCAGGCTGTCCATATCAAAGAAGAAATTGCAGTTCCAATTCATTCCAGCTAGTTGACTCATCTAAACTTTCCTTTTCTCATGCATTATTATTATCTTATTTGATTAAAAATTCAACTGAGAACTTATTGTAGAATGTTTTGAACTGAAAACCCTAGACAAATATGTGGATGACTGGTTTAGAATGAAATGTTTTATTCTGCTGTGACTTGGCTACTTTGTTTATATGGGGCCAGTAACAGACAAAGGAAGTAATGAGGTAGGTGCCATCTTCTAACCTGTATTTTCCTTCAATACATGACTGGTTTTTTATATTGTGACCTATTACCACTCTTGCCACTCATTTGTCATCTGTTTCCTACCTACAATTTCTTAAAACGAACAAGATAAAATTACACAAACACATAAAACCAACAACCTTTTACTGAGACATAAAAAAAATTTCATTCATTTGCAGTCTGTTTTGTGAAGAAAGCTATAAAACAAAGACCTTACAATAGAAATATAGGGTACAATTTATATAAACTAGGAAATGTAAATATATAAGAAAATACAGTTAATGTGATTGAGCATAAAATTTACTTCTGAGCTTCTGAATACAAGGAAAGTATGGAAAAAGGACTTCTGTGTAATTTGGATTATCAGATGATATAAAATACATGTTACTGAAGAAATACCATCATTTCTGACACTAAGGTTTAAAAAGAAATGCATCATATATGTTCACACATATTAAACACAACAAATGGTAATATACAGACAATGAATTTGTAAAAGATGCAAAACATATTCATAAAAATATTTTATTGATTTTCAATGAATATCAAAAGCATGCAATAACTTTAGCACTGAATAAAATATGGTGGTTATTGTGTGTGTGTGTGTGTGTGTGTGTGTATGTGTGTGTGTGTATCAAAATCAAATCTTAGAAACCTGGTCTCTATACGACAAGAGATACTGTTTTTCTTAAATTGTCTTTATCAAATAATATCAGTTTTTTCTTTTTTATTTGTGTAAGACTTTCATAGGACTTTGAGAGTAGTCAATTTAAAATTAAGCTTCTTGTCCTTGAACTAAAATGCAAAAAGATGCAAACTTGCAACATAGCTGATAAAAGAAGGTGATAAATAGGTTTATGGCATAGATTGTGGTGATGGTTTCATGGGTATATATTTATCTCCAGACTCATGTAGTTGTATACATTAATTGTGTACAGCTTTGTGTAAGTCAGAAATTTAAATAAAAAATGTTGAATTTGAAAAAAATATTATTTGAATTATAGTCAGATACCTAACAAACTTTCTATTCTTTCATCTACATCTTCTTTTCCAGATTCTAGTCTTTTCTTCCCCTTCAACCTCAGCGGTATTACAGCAGCCCCAATGTCAATTCTAATGAGCCTGGACATTTCCCATATTCTTCCTCAATACCCCATTTATTTCTTCAGTTACATATTAAGGCCTGGGGAAATGCTTAATTTTCTGTGAGTAGAGAAAAATGAGAGGAGATGAGTAAAAGCCAGTAATCAGCAAGGATTGTTGAACGTTATGTTTTAATTTCTTAATCCTCCTGTGGAAGAGGGAACAATTTGTGACTACTTATTTATTAACACTTCCGTACTAAGTAAACTAGCCATCATTTGAGTGTTTTAAAGGCCAAGTATAATAATATTTCTCCATGTATCCATTGGGTAAATTTTAAGCTTTCTGTAGAATACCAGAAATTTGGTATCCTGATATCTTATTTTGTCTGACAGACATGAAGTTAGTCTGAATTATGAAATCACATATGTTAACAGAGAAATGTATGGAAACATTTTTGAACTTTCTATGTGACTTAGAAGATCGAATAAATGAATTTTTTATAGTAACTAGTTAAACTGACTGTATGACTGGAATACATTGTCAGTGGGAGAAGTACATTCAGCCATATTATTATCAGGTTGCTCTTCTAGAGATCAGGTGAAGAAGAATTGGTATATGGGTACTTTCCTACCTGAAGGATTATCTTAAGAGTCTGACAATCATCTTAGTCTTCCTGCACCTCATCATTAACATCAGAAGATGCTCAAAGATAAAACAATAGTACAGGTTGCCTAAATCTGGTTTATAGCATCTCAAAGGACCTCCACAGCAATGTCTTCAAGGATTTGGATCCTTGGACTTTACATAGCAGAACTGTTCTTTCCCCTGCTTTCAGCAGAAACTCTTTCTTTCAATGCTTTATTTCCTCTTTTTCTGTGATATGACCTAAGATATATATCCTTGAAAATACACGCAAAATGAACTTGAGATTGAAATTAGCTCAATATTGGAATAGCCGTGTTCTATTTCAGAAGTTTAAATCTCTAAGCTGTAGATAAATAGTCTGGAGAGTAATCATTAACAGAGCATATTACGTTTGCTCTAGATTCATTATGTGGCTCAAATAGGTCATTATCTATGTTCATGAATGTTCATATTGAGCACTCAATAAATATTTGTTGAATGGAATTGAAAATTATAGGAGGCTTGACATTTAGGATTGTTTTATACTTTTCTTCACTTTTTGTCTCAAAATTAAAGTATAATACTGTTCATTATGCCCCGGTTTCTTCATCTGTAGTGTTAGAAACACCTGCCTCCTCTAATGAATGATTGCAACTCTGCCAAGGTATTAAAGTAAGACCTTTATGGATCATTATCCACCATACTTGATGCCTTTATTCTAAAACATAGAACATAATTTTTATTAATGATATATCTTAAATAAAATATTGTAAAAGGTTTTAATGAAGCATAATCACAACAGTATTTTTGCTTTTGTAACAGAACCAGCTTTAGTTACTGTTTTCCTTAAGCAAAGTGAAATACAAGTTAGAATCGGATGTAATGATCCAATGAATAATTCCAGAATTAGGAGATTCACAATTATTTTATAAGTGCATGCAAACACATTCATTCATTCATTCTCTCTCTCTCTCTCTCTCTCTCTCTCTCGGAAAGGATACTGAAAGAATAAAATATAAACTCCTTCAAGTAAAAAACCTAGAGAGTAAGACCTATTCATAGAAATGGTAACTAAATATTTCCTACTTTAGAATAGAGGCTTGCTACCTGATAACAGACTTTCCCTAATGTCTACTGTGCCAAGGGCTGAATCTCTAAGTATGGATTTTCTCTCACTGTGCTCAGTTTCCTAGAAAACCATACATTGCTCTGGTTAGATCTTCCTGATGGCTGCAGGTTTTGTATTTGAGGCACCCACTGGCTGTTGTCCCTTTTGAGTGAATTTCATTTAACACTCAGCACCTGTCCCATTAAAATTCCCTATCTACTTCCAAGGATCTTAAACTTTAAAAACTAATACTGCCCTAGTATAACCCAGTATCACAGTTACTCTCAGAAGCTAAGTTGCAGGGAGCATTCTAATTTAATGGAATCTTCGAGCATTTAGTTAATTGCAGGTTAACTGGAAGTTGTTCAGCTTTTCTTTTTGGGGGATTCTGTGTTTATTTTATGACTTCAGGCCTTAATTTTAAATGGGTTGCATCTATAGGGATTTGCCTCAAAGCTATATTTTTCATATAATTTTAGACAGAAAATATTAGCCAAATGGAATATTATTAGCCACAGTTAAGTAATTCTTATGACAAACACTAAATGAAAAATAAGTGTGTCTAATCTGCCATTCAGATTACCTATAGTTGGACATTTTAAATAGAATCAGCTTGTTTTCAGTACAATAATTATAAACACTAGTTAGGTAGCTTTTATTTAAACTATTACACAGTTAGAACACAATTTAAGTTTATGGCTAGGTGAGGTGGCTCATGCCTGTAATACTAGCACTTTGGGAGGCCAAGGCAGGCAGATCACTTGAGCTCAGGAGTTTGAGACCAGCCTGGGCAACAGTCTTGTCAACTATATCTCTACAAAAAATACAAAAAAATTAGCTGGCATAGTGGTGCAGGTGCCTGTAGTCCCAGCTACTTATGGGGCTGAGGCAGGAAAATCACTTGAGCCTGGGACGCAGAGGTTGCAGTGAATGGAGATTGCACCATTGCACTCCAGTCTGGGCAACAGGAGTGAAATTCTGTCTCAAAAAAAAAAAAAAAAAAGAAAAAGAAAAAAGAAAATTTATGGAGAATAAAAAAAAGTT
>NW_012102687.1:3781224-3851585 GCF_000951045.1 Mandrillus leucophaeus | reverse complement strand
TATGGGTACTTTCCTACCTGAAGGATTATCTTAAGAGTCTGACAATCATCTTAGTCTTCCTGCACCTCATCATTAACATCAGAAGATGCTCAAAGATAAAACAATAGTACAGGTTGCCTAAATCTGGTTTATAGCATCTCAAAGGACCTCCACAGCAATGTCTTCAAGGATTTGGATCCTTGGACTTTACATAGCAGAACTGTTCTTTCCCCTGCTTTCAGCAGAAACTCTTTCTTTCAATGCTTTATTTCCTCTTTTTCTGTGATATGACCTAAGATATATATCCTTGAAAATACACGCAAAATGAACTTGAGATTGAAATTAGCTCAATATTGGAATAGCCGTGTTCTATTTCAGAAGTTTAAATCTCTAAGCTGTAGATAAATAGTCTGGAGAGTAATCATTAACAGAGCATATTACGTTTGTTCTAGATTCATTATGTGGCTCAAATAGGTCATTATCTATGTTCATGAATGTTCATATTGAGCACTCAATAAATATTTGTTGAATGGAATTGAAAATTATAGGAGGCTTGACATTTAGGATTGTTTTATACTTTTCTTCACTTTTTGTCTCAAAATTAAAGTATAATACTGTTCATTATGCCCCAGTTTCTTCATCTGTAGTGTTAGAAACACCTGCCTCCTCTAATGAATGATTGCAACTCTGCCAAGGTATCAAAGTAAGACCTTTATGGATCATTATCCACCATACTTGATGCCTTTATTCTAAAACATAGAACATAATTTTTATTAATGATATATCTTAAATAAAATATTGTAAAAGGTTTTAATGAAGCATAATCACAACAGTATTTTTGCTTTTGTAACAGAACCAGCTTTAGTTACTGTTTTCCTTAAGCAAAGTGAAATACAAGTTAGAATCGGATGTAATGATCCAATGAATAATTCCAGAATTAGGAGATTCACAATTATTTTATGAGTGCATGCAAACACATTCATTCATTCATTCTCTCTCTCTCTCTCTCTCTCTCTCTCGGAAAGGATACTGAAAGAATAAAATATAAACTCCTTCAAGTAAAAAACCTAGAGAGTAAGACCTATTCATAGAAATGGTAACTAAATATTTCCTACTTTAGAATAGAGGCTTGCTACCTGATAACAGACTTTCCCTAATGTCTACTGTGCCAAGGGCTGAATCTCTAAGTATGGATTTTCTCTCACTGTGCTCAGTTTCCTAGAAAACCATACATTGCTCTGGTTAGATCTTCCTGATGGCTGCAGGTTTTGTATTTGAGGCACCCACTGGCTGTTGTCCCTTTTGAGTGAATTTCATTTAACACTCAGCACCTGTCCCATTAAAATTCCCTATCTACTTCCAAGGATCTTAAACTTTAAAAACTAATACTGCCCTAGTATAACCCAGTATCACAGTTACTCTCAGAAGCTAAGTTGCAGGGAGCATTCTAATTTAATGGAATCTTCGAGCATTTAGTTAATTGCAGGTTAACTGGAAGTTGTTCAGCTTTTCTTTTTGGGGGATTCTGTGTTTATTTTATGACTTCAGGCCTTAATTTTAAATGGGTTGCATCTATAGGGATTTGCCTCAAAGCTATATTTTTCATATAATTTTAGACAGAAAATATTAGCCAAATGGAATATTATTAGCCACAGTTAAGTAATTCTTATGACAAACACTAAATGAAAAATAAGTGTGTCTAATCTGCCATTCAGATTACCTATAGTTGGACATTTTAAATAGAATCAGCTTGTTTTCAGTACAATAATTATAAACACTAGTTAGGTAGCTTTTATTTAAACTATTACACAGTTAGAACACAATTTAAGTTTATGGCTAGGTGAGGTGGCTCATGCCTGTAATACTAGCACTTTGGGAGGCCAAGGCAGGCAGATCACTTGAGCTCAGGAGTTTGAGACCAGCCTGGGCAACAGTCTTGTCAACTATATCTCTACAAAAAATACAAAAAAATTAGCTGGCATAGTGGTGCAGGTGCCTGTAGTCCCAGCTACTTATGGGGCTGAGGCAGGAAAATCACTTGAGCCTGGGACGCAGAGGTTGCAGTGAATGGAGATTGCACCATTGCACTCCAGTCTGGGCAACAGGAGTGAAATTCTGTCTCAAAAAAAAAAAAAAAAAAGAAAAAGAAAAAAGAAAATTTATGGAGAATAAAAAAAAGTTGATGTAGATTAAACATTTGTTATTCTATGTAAAACTTTATGTTTATCACTAGTATCTGGAAGTTTTAGATTTAAAAGATACAAGTCATCTATTTAAAATAGTGACCTCTTTTCAACTGCAACAGAAAATCTCTATGCTTATCTCCTTTTATTTGAACGAGTCAAACAGGCATTTCTGAAATCACAAACTAAACCATTTCTAATTCCCAGGTTAAATAGAGATAGCTTGAGATAAGCTGCAGTAGAGTTTCCAAGGCTGAACTAGAACTTTTTGAAGCACAACCAATGTATACATACAAATATATACTCATATACACACACACAAGGGAAGGAAGACAAGCGATAAATTAAAATCCAAAAGTTACACTTCCCACACAAAAGTTCAGTATTTAGGACTTTTTTTTCAGATATAAAGTAAATTTACAAGAGTATGTGATTTGTCTGTATTGACAGTAAGCTGAGTCTTTTGAGTCTTTAGTCAATTTTAAAGAACAGGTAGTTATTAGGAATGATTTTAGAAATGGAGGTTAGGAACAGTCTTTAGAGTGTGAAGGAAAGAGGTGCATTTGGAAGTGCAAGTATGGTGGGTGTAGGTAGGAGAAGATCACGTGCCTCTCAACAGAAGGGTAAGGGGCAGACATTGGAGAACGAAGACAATAGTCCATGGAGTGATGGAGTGATGGAGTCAGCACAGGAGTGATGGAGTCAGCTGTAGTTTTGGAGAATTTAGACATACAATGTTTAAGGAATTAAGACATATAATGTTTGGAGGCTTTAAAAAGCATGTATTTGCAGCAGTAGTAATGGTATGTATTTGTTTATTGGGACTGGCAATTGGAAGCTTTCTAGAAACAAAGATGAAATTGTGATTATTTCCTTTTGATAGAAAGACTAAGCTGCAGTTACTTTCTCCCTGTCAGGGAATCTGGGATGTGCCAGTTTGGGCTTTTCTAGGACAGTACTGTGAGAATTTCTTACCTGAAGCTCTTTGTTTAGGGGAGGAAAAAGTCATTAAAGATGCAATAGGTGGTTTTAACAAATGCATGCAAATTACATTCTGATGTAAACTGTGTCTCAAAGATTTTCTCATTAAAAAAGGGGCCAACATCAGTAAGTATAAAACACTTCATGTCTGCAGGTTGATACATTCGCCGTATTAGTGCCACTTAAGATACTCTGTGAGCCAGAGATAGCATTCTCTTGGTCTGTGTGATCAACTGTCTCTAATTATGGTATCAAATCACTAGAAAGGATGTGTGTTGCCTTCTTAATATTTAATTAGATTTTTAAAATTAGCATTCTCTGATGGTAATGCAGGCATATTACAGCTGCTACAGCTAATTGAGAGACCCCTGTGGGATCTAAAGGTATGCTTGACATTAGCTGTGGTGATCTGTTTTGATGTCACTTCACTAATGTCTTATTGTAGAATATTGTCAACTATCTCAAACAGTGCTTCTGACTTGTGTTACCCCCCATCCTTATAGATTTTTCACTGCCCATCTTTTGAGGAGGTATTTGGGGAAATGAAAAATAAGCAGAGTTTGATCCTCACAGGCACTGTTTTCTTGTTCATCCAGCAGTTATTATAGGAGAATTTCTTAAGTGCTGTGGTATAATTCCATTATTCACAATACTTGGAGTTTATTTCATATTAATTTTAAAGAGCCAGGGCTTTTAGACAGGAAGACAAAGGAAGCCAAACACTTGAGGCAGAGCCACATTTGTACTGTTGTTGATTCTGAAGTTCCTGAAATGAGTGCTTCAGTAGATAGGATAAAAGGGGAGATTATAGATGCCTTGGTTGTTCCCATAAATTTTGCAAAAACTCTTGAATATCTGCAGTGGAACACAACAATTGCTCTACTGGGAAGAGAAATGTCATTCCTGCTGTAAATCTTTACTGCCCAGGCCTTCACAACCCATTTGTCAGTCTATGCTTTTCTATAACAATTTTAACTCTGACAAAATATCCCCAGGGCTGAAAACTTATTAAAACTCTCTGTGTGCAGTAAGTCCGCTGCCTTGGGTCCTCCATAGAGCTTCAGAAAGAGAGAAGCCTGGTCCTACCCCTAGGGGCAGTAAATCTAATGAGAGCCACAGGGAAATAAAAAGGACTGTGCCTATAAGACAGGTGACCAAGTATGAATGAAGACAACTGCATTCATAACATAGGCTGAATGAAAAGTTTGCCATTAGGTTACTGAGCTGTATTACAGCAGGGACAAGACATATGCTAGCCCTGCTACTAACAACTACTATTGAAATCCTCTGTGTACTAAACTATTTATTTACCATAATTTATTAAAACATTGCTATAGTTCCATGAGATATTGTAATCATCTGTTGACAGAGAAAAAAAGGTGAGATTCTCAGGGCATGTTTACTCAACAAAGGTTCCTCAGTTAGTTTATCCTTAAAGCTGAATCTAAACTCAGGTTGTCTCTTTACTACTCTAGTGCTTCTACAGTATGCATCACTTACAATCAATAAATATAAAATATACAATGGAACGGTTCTCACCAATGTGCATAAAATGATGTGGTGAACAAAACTATGGCAACGTGGTGTCTAGTTTGTTTTACGGTAGACAGACCAGGATCTGCCATAAATATCTGACATTTTGCCAATAGTTTTAGTAATGTCATCCTGGAACCATTCTTAATATAAAATGTTAACTGTTAAATGATATATTAATATTTATGTCATTAGTCCCTTAATATACATGTTTATTATATGGCTACCTTTTTTGAAAGTACTGTAAGAGCTAGCATGTCAATATTTCCTCGGTGCCTACCACAATACCAAGTACAAGAAAGCTTCCTAATATATGCTGTTAGACCAAACCGAATTAAAGACAAGATATCTAAAATGAGACTCATCCATGCCGGTGGCAACAATGTTGATTATGATATCACACAACGATTCTTGGTTAACTCTCTACAAGAAATAGATAATCATGGTATCAAAAATATTTTTACATAGTAGGTTTACATCAGTAGTAGTTAGACTGGATTGAAGAAATATCTTTAACACTTTCCTTGCCATTTACCTTCTTAGACTTAGCAACTATAGGACAAGTCCCTAGGTACTGTTTTTTAGGCCTGAAACTATATAAGGATTTTGCATTTTCTGGGACACAGATTCAAGATTCAAGATCAATTATAAGACAAGAAAGTTCACCATGTGTAAACATTGGAGATTTTTTTTTTTTTTTTTAAACAGGACCTATACTCTGTGGGTCGGAACATAATGATGTCTGCTTGCCACTTCTTCTTGAATATTTTTTTAATTTGATAGAGTACCAGTCAAAATTCATTCATTCACAAATATGTATTGGGAGACTGCTGTATCAGTCAGTATTCTGAATGTGAGGTTTTTCGGGGAACAAACCTTCACTGAGTTCGCATTCCAGTGAGAATGGATAAGCAATAAATATTAGTGGTAAAAGATTATAAATAAATATCTTGATGAAGGCAATGGATAGAAATAAAAAGGGGAAGCAAGAGTTCCTGGGGATGGGACCACTGAAGTTCTCCTGAGAATGTGACATTTTAGCAAAGACAAAGGACCTGAGGGAGCAAGCTATGTTGATATTATGAAAAATACTTTAAGGCTAAGGAAAGACCATTGCCAAGGCCTAACTTGGCAACATGCGTGGGATGTTTAAAAAAAAAAAAAAGAAAGAAAGACATAGCTTGGAGTACTACAAGTACTCTCTTGCTAAGAAAGAAAAAACTGTGGCAGAAACTGAGGAGTCTGTGTGTGTGTGTGTGTGTGTGTGTGTGTGCGCGCGCGTAGTGGATGAGACTGGGAGTCTGTTTATGAATATGTTATGTTTGGGCTATTTGTTAGACATCCCAGTGGAGATGTCAAGATACAATAGTAAATATAGATATGAAGGTCAGGTCAGGAGAGAGAGGCCCAGGATATGGACATTTGAGAGTCATCATCATTTAGATGATTAAAGCAATGATACTGTTGATATCAGCCAAGAAGTATGTCTGTATAAAGAAGAGATCTGAGGACACAGTCATGGACTATTCTTATGTTTATAAAGAAAACTGAAGTAGAATTGGCAAGGGAGATGGAAATAGGACACACAGAAGTAGGAGGGAAAGGAGAAGCATACTGTGTCCTAGAAGCCAAAGAAGAAAGTCTTCGATGAGACAGGGAATAGTCTATCATATACAGTGCTGCTGATAAAGTAAAAATGAACAACCAACCACTAAAGTTAACAATGTGGTGTCATTAGTGACCTTGGAAAAAGATGTTTTAATGAAATGGTACAAGTAAAAGTCTAATGGGAGTTAGATATCGAAATAAGGAGGGAGAACAAATTTGAAAAAAGGGAGTATGGACAACTTTTTATTTAAACATTTTGTATTTTGTTTTAGATTCAGAGGGTATATATGCATGTTTGTTAGATGAGTATATTACATACTGGTGGGGATATGGCTTCTAGTGTAGCCATCACCCAAATACAGAACATTGTACCCAAAGGAAATGTTTCAACCCCTTCCACTTTTGGAGTTCCTCGTGTCTATTATTTCCATCTTTGTGTCCACGTGGACACATTGTTTAGATACCACTTACAAGTGAGAACAAGTGGTATTTGATTTTCTGCTTTCTGGTTAGTTCACCTAGGATAAAAGACTCCAGCTCCACCTATATTTCTGCAAAGAACATGATTGTATTCGTTTTATGGTTACATAATACTCCAAGTTATATATATGCCACATTTTCTTTATCTAGCCAATGGTTGACAGACACATAGGTTAGTTCCATGACTTTGGTATTGTCAGTAGTGCTGCAATGAATATACAAGTGCAGATGTCTTTTTAAAGTAATGATTTATTTTCCATTGGGTAGATACTCAGTAGCGAGATTGCTATAGGTTGAATGCTACTTCTAGTTTTAGTTCTTTGAGAAATCTTCACACTGTTTTCCAGAGAGGTTGAACAGAATGGGAGAAAATATTTATAAATTATGCCTCTGACAAAGGAATCCAGAATCTGCGAGGAACTCAAACAACAGCACAACAACAAAACAAACACCACCTAAAAACTGGGCAAATTACATGAACAGACATTTCTCAATAGAAGAAATACAAGTAGTCAACAAGCATGTGAAAAAATGCTCAACATCAATAAGCATCAGAGAAATTAAAACCACAATGAGATGTCATCTTACACCACTCAGAATAGCTATTATTAAAAAGCCAAAGAACAACAGATGTTGGTGAGGATGCAGAGAAAAGGGAATGCTTAGATTTGATTTAATGAATATACATCTGCACTTTGTCAGAGGCCTTTACCATAAATTATTTGCCTAGACCTATGTCCATAACAGTTTTTTCTAGGTTTTCTTCAAGGATTTCTATGGATCCACGTCTCACATTTAAATCTTTAATTCATCTTGAGTTAACCTTTTTATACGGTGAGAGATAGGGGTCCATTTCCATTTGTCTGCATATGGTTAGCCACTTTTCCCAGCACCTTTTATTGAATAGTGTGTTCTTTCCCCCATTCTTTATTTTTGTCAACTGTGTTGATGTTCAATTGGTTGTAGGTATGTGGCTTTATTTCTGGGTTCTCTGTTCTGTTCCATGTACCTATGTGTCTATTTTTGTACCTGTACCATGCTGTTTTAGTTATTATAGCCTTGTAGTATAATTTGAAGTCAGAGAGTGTGATACCTCTGAATTTGTTCTTTTTGCTTAGGAAAAATCCTGAGAATGTAAGAAATGTGAGGGTAAGAGAAAGAAAATGATTATAATGATGGGCTCTATCATTTAAGTTAGACAGAGATAGGGGTGAGAATATGTTAGGCAAGCAGCAGAAAAAGATGAGTTCAGTAAATTGTATATCCCAATGAGGTTGAAGAATTTGTTGACATCAGATATTTGAGGTAATAAGCTGAAAAGTTATGAAATGCTGGACAATGAGTTGGGCGCTTGATCTTGAGATTAAATATGTAATGCAGTTGCTGGTAATGACAAGGTCTATAGTGTTACTCCATAAAAATTGGCCATAGTTGGATGAAGATCAAGAGATTTATAGGCCACTGTGTTGGAATATGTATCCATGTGGATATTAAAATTATAAAGAATTATTCACGAGTAGTAGAGAGAATGAGCAATGAGATAAGAGCTCAAATATTCAAGAAATGAAGCAGGGTTGACTGGTGCTGAATGAGCCACAGTTGAATTAATATAGATACTGTGGTTTGGGGACATGCATTTTAAAAGTGATGAGTTTTAGAGAGGAAGAGGGAGAACTATTTAGAAATAGCTTTAGGAACATGGATGACTCTCACCTCCCAATTCTGTGGTACAAGAGCTTTGGGAAGAAGAGGCTCATCATTTCACCTGTAAAATAGGTGATTTCCCTTTTTTTTTCAATTGTCTTTTACAGGCACTTGAGGAAAGTAACTATTTTTGACCAGGATATTGCCAGGATAAGAGATAGAGGTCAGGAAAACTTATCTGCCAACTACGTTTCAAACAGATTAGAATCAGAGGAGAGAGAGGCCAAGAATAATGCTATTATACAAGTCCAGGTGAGAAATCATAAGCATTTGAAAAGAAGAAGTGTCATAGAGGGACAATTAGAGAAAAACCAAGAAAAAGACTATGAAAAAAAGGAATTTCAAGAAGGGAGTGAGTATCATTAGATTCTCAGAAATCCCTAAAAACAGTAAGGAGATAATGCCTTATTTTGACCAGACACAAACCAGGTAACTAAACACAAAGAAATAAAATGATTAATCAAAATCACATGACTGAGTACAACCTGATAGAGTTGGAATCAAAATTCCTCACTTCCTCACTTCCAGGCAGTGCTACAGAGGTGAAAGAAAACAGCCAAATCCCCACTGAATCCTGTAGATTCTGTTCTTCTTGATTTCATCATTTCTATTATTGTTTTTATAATTAATTGCATGCTAATAAACCTGAGCTTGAATAAAACAGAAAACTATTTTTATTCTTTTTTGGCACAATATATAGTTAGCATAAATTCAACAGAAGGCAAGAGAACACAGTGAAAAAAAAATGAAAGTATAATCAGAGGGAAATGGTTACGCATAGTATTTTATGATTGGTTTTAGAATATCATTTTTGTTTTACAAAACATTGATTTAAACGTGTCTATCAATGCTTCTCACAATGAAGTAATTGAGCCACTTTTGCTAGGATCCTTTATTTGCCATTTTGCAGTTGTATCTGTGTTTATTGTTGGGCAGTGGGGGGTCATGCTTACTGCATGACTGAGCAAATGAGAGAGTCATGAGTAAGTGCTGAGGAGGCTGAGGGACACTGTTTGTGCATTACCCATGTCACAGTGACAGCTCAGGCCCTCACTGAGCACACCCAGTGGCAAGGTAGACAATTACAGCCTCTACTTATAAATCAGAAGATTAACAGCAAATATGCCCACAGCTTCCCTATGAAACCTGGTCAAAACAGAACATCCTCTTTCACAGCATAAACAGACCTCGCTAAGTTTGTGGTGCAGGCAGCCTTAGAGAAGGAGGCTCTCCACTGCATTATCCGTCCTTTCTGCCTCCACCCACACTATGCCCCTCAGAGGTGGGAAGAGCAGTGGCTTACCACATGAACAATTCACTGTGGAGAAATATGCTCTGCCTTACTTCTGGTTTGGGTCGCAGAGTGTGATGTTGCGGTTTAGATAGTTGCCTTCCCATAACAGATATGGTGCTTATCATCTGCCAAACATCATCCTTTCAGCCAGTTCATCAAGCATCCAGGAAGTGTAGCTATCTCAGGAAAGTAGCTAAAATGATTTATTCCTGTTCAGAGGGGGGTTTAATTGGCATTTTGAAGAAGTGAGGGCAATAATGAAGCTAAATAATTCCAAGTAACTATTGTCCTAATTGAGTAAATAGACATCTTAATCATTTAAACTGCTGAAAACTTCCTAGCAAAAGTTGCCAACACTCCAGCCATTGCAAGTGCATTGTTTTACACATATATGTCTTACATGGGTATTATATGCATGCTGGCAGAATGCATATATATATATATATATATATATATGCATGTGTGCAGGAGTAGATTTCTTATCTTTCAACAAAATTATTTTACAGTGACTTCTGTACATAACTCTGTCATCTTTATGCTTACAGAGGCTGGCATTGAAGTTTATCTCTTTATTAATCTTTCATTCACTCATTGTACATGTAATTATTACAAATCTATATAGCTTTGTACTAAGCATATTGGGTATGTAGCTATGATTTATGGCTCAATTTTTGTTCTATATTTTCTTATATCCCCATGTGCTGATGTATGCAAGTAAATAGACCACTACAATATAAAGAGCAAAATGCTTAAATCAGGATGCTGTAATAACAGGAAAATTGCCAAACCAATCCAGCCTTGAAGGAAGGTTTCTTCTTACAGTTAGCTGAGCTCTCAAGGAAGACACAAGTTAGGTCACTGTCCCTAATAGAAAATAATATTCCTTTGTCCCTAAGACTTCAGTGGCCTTGTAATTCTGAATCATCATTTCATGCTGCTTCATTTTCTGGGATTACACAAGGAAAATGAGGAAATGGATAAGCAATTCAATTGTATCATAAAGTTAGCTTGAATTCAACTTATTGAGGAACATCCAGTGTTCCTATGCTATTTCACCAGTGATCAAATTTTGAGTAGGTAACCAGTTTCTTATCTGGCTGAGTCCTTCATGCTACCTGTGGGCGCTTCTTTGATGGTATTGGTTTCTAGCTGCCTGACCTATGGTGGCTTTGTGGCTTACTCTTGCAGGCTGTAATGAGGCTTCCATGAATGTTTTAGGGATGTTACTAAATGTCTCTTCATCTTGACTTTAAAAAAAAAATTATTATTAATTTATGCATTTATTCAAAAGACACTTTTTAAGCTTCATGTATGTGTCAAAGGCTCAATACATTTTAAAATGTTTTCTCACATACATTTCAGCAATAGTAATTATCTATTCAAAAAATGGGGAAGATATTTAAATTTTTAATAATCATTTACTTGAGTTCCCTTTCCGTTCGTATACTTTATGTGTCAGAAAATTATTTTCCATGGCCATCCTGCATTTCTGCACATCTTATGAGTGGAGACACAGACTGCCTTTGTTCTCAACTATCTTTGCAAGGATGATTGTATGGCAAACAGCCTTAAAAGACAGGCAGGGCGTGGTGCCTCACGCCTGTAATCCCGACACTTTGGGAGGCAGAGGTGGGCAGATCACTCGAGGTCAGGAGTTCGAGACCATTCTGGCCAACATGGTGAAACCCCGTCTCTACTAAAAATACAAAAATTAGCCAGGTGTGGTGGTGGGCGCCTGTAAACCCAGCTACTCAGGAGACTGAGGTGGTAGAATCGCTTGAATCAGGAAGGCAGAGGTTGCAGTGAGCTGAGATCCCCCTACTGCATCCCAGCCTGGGTGACAGAGTAAGACTCCATCTCAAAATAAAATAAAATAAAAATGTATATAAGGTTGTGTCTCCCTCTGGAGTGGTGGGAGGTTTGTTTACTGTCCAGATTAAAAGAAAAAAAAAATCTTTCTGGGGCAAAGGTCAAACTGACTTACTGTGCTTTATAAAAGTTCCGTTTTCCCTAAGCTCAGGGTCATTTTGCTATAATGCTATCCACTATGCAGGCAGGCATCACCTTGTCCTCTTTGCATTACCTTGTGGAAATATGTGTTTAAGGAACTGGCACAAATATGAATCCTCTGGCTACTGCTGTTTCCATGAGTAATAAAACCATTTGTCTCTAACCCTGGAGCCTCTTGTCTATGTCAGCATCTATAACTAGCGCGTTCCTACTAGCTTGCAAGTCAGATGAACCTTCAGACCCTTACCAGCTCTTGACATAATGTCTGTTTAAATGGCTTTTCTTCTGTCATCATCTTACTTATGGCAAACATAGATACATAAATTGATAACTCTTTAAAAATAAACCACCAAACATTATTTTTCTTATATCTGTATTTTTATGACAGAGTATTGAGTACCCGATGACAACTCTAGAATCTTTCTCTCTAACTCAAGCAGCATTTCCTAAGGAGTGGTTTTTAAACTAAGCTCTACAGGATGGGTCATTCAGTGGGATTGTGACAAACTAGAAGCGTTTGCTTCTTCCATTTCAAACATAGCAGCTCCACTGTTAGATGTTCTGAATATTATAGGTCTGCCTAAAGTTTTAGGCAATAAATAAATAAATAAAAACAGAAATGAATTAATAAAATGATACATAAACATAATGTTTAAAGCACTGCACTAGATTATATATCTAAAGGATTTGTAGACTAGTAGAGAAACAGTTAACTGGTAAGGTGTTTGTGCTTTATTTTCCTTCACCTTTGTTAACTTGAAATGTGAATCTAGTTGAGTAAATTAAGCTATTTGGACATAATTATGTTTTATTTTCTACATATTTAAAATTCAATTGTTACAATGTCAATGAGCTGAGGTTTTTAATTTGTTCTTTGTTTTTTTAAAAAAATCTATTGAATCTATTGACACTTTTTAGTGCCTCATTAAAAAGGAACAAGTTAATGCCACATAGTGTTAGTTGATGATTGTGGGATGCATAGCAAGACACAATCTTGTAGCAAAAGCATGTGCTAATAAAAGAAAGATCCATCATATATGTTATTAATTGCCTCGAGAAAGATGAGCATCAAGGATTATGTATTTAAAAAAAAAAAAAAGAATGAAAAGAAAAGTCCAGGTCAATCTGTTGTTTTTTTGTTTTGCTTTCTGCAGTAACCTGCTTTAGCTCTGTTTGGATTAGCCTTAGATGATAAAAGGAATCAACGCTCCGCTACTTCACAGTCCTGCTCAATTCAGGGGGAAAGAGATACAGATCCTTAGGGCAAAGTGAAGTCTATGATGGGAACCCATCGGAAAGCTCCTTTTGCTGTGTGCAATGGTGACAGCTTTTTAAACTTTTTTTGGTTGTTGTTTCATTTTGGTGAGTTGAGAGAGTTCATAAACTTCCATAGGCAAAAGTGCTCCTTTGTGAAACATAATTCGGAAAAAAAATGTTGTAGCTTTATATCCGTTAGAAGTTTATGTTAACCTGTTAAAATGAGAAAACAGAACATGAAGTGTTGTGTAAATAATTTAATTGGAAATCTCAGTTATGTGTTTTTTAGTTAACACCTTTTATTCTGGATTTTCCTCTACAAATTCAGGTATTAAAATTATTCACCATTATGAGCTAGTGAGGTTATTTATCTCCATGGGACCTAAGTAAGAAATCAGGAAGATAATTACTCACCTTCTCAGAGTGAAAATGTAATTACTGTTTGTATGCTGCCAAGATAAAAGCATGGCAATAATTATTACAAAAACATACACAATAGAGATCTCAAAATTACGACCTGACAAGATTTTGGTGACCTTTCCTCTCCTCACATGATGTCCCCTGGGCTCTAAAGCTTGCTTTTGCCTCTGGTTTTTGAGATTTAAGTTAATTATATTAAGTAGGGTTAAGTCAGAAAAATAAAATGAATATGAATAACAGCAGTATATTTCCGACTAGCCTGGCATAATTTTCTGAATATTTATGCCTTTTTTAGGCACTAGTTTGTTATACTAGGAAGCAAAAAAAAAAAAAAAAAAAAAAAAGGTTTGAAATCTAGCAGAAATTTTACCCCTGAAGCTGACTTGTACCAGATTAATAAAGTTTCCAGACTCATATTGGGGAGACTGGGTGTGGTGACTCACACCTATAATCCCAGCACTTTGGGAGGCCAAGGCGGGCAGATCGTTATTCCAAAAGTAATTAAAGTAATTATACACAATTATTATAAAAACAAAAATATGTAATGCAAATACTCCCAAATCAAAAAAAAAAAAAAAAATCTAAGTCTGAAACATTTCTGGTCCCAAGCATTTTGGATAAGGGATTGTCAACCTGTATTCACCCATTTGAGCTTGCTAGCAGCATAATGAAACAGGTGTATAGTTATCTTTCATTTTATAGGTGAGCAAACTAAGGCATAGATTGATTAAGTTATTTGCCCAAAGTCACACAGTTAATGGAGAGCAAGAATTAAGGTTTGATCTGAGTCAGTCTAGCTCTAAAGTCCACACTATATTTGCTGGCATTTTATTGTCCTTCAAGTAACAAACTAACAAGAAGAAAAAATAAAATGAGAGAGAGAGAGAGAGAGTCCATTTAAATATTTCAAAGCTGCCTGGAATATTTTGTGAAATAAACAAAGGAAATGAATTTTACTTATTAATTTTGGAACAAAACATCAGAAATTAGAGTATACACTCCTCCATTTAAAGTTTAACATAAATAGTATATGCATTTATTATTGAGATTTTTTTTTATCTGCAGGTAGTGATTTGGCAGATCACTTGGGAACATTTGCTAGAAAAATATATGCTGAGGTGGATTAAGAGGTTGTGACAGAGGTCAGAGCCAACAGCTAAGGAGTAAATGGCTTCTAGTCTGTAAAGTATATCAGAAAAGGGAAATAGGATCGAGTCATGATTCTCATTGCTTGTGACAGAAGAACAAACCACTTAAGCAGGAGATGCTCAGGCAATCCTGAGACTATAATCTGAGAAATTTAATCAGAATCCCTTTTTTTCTCAATCGCATCTATTGTCTTTACTTCTTTTCTCCCCCCATGTAAGATATATTTATTCAATATGTTTGGCTGTACTACATGGTGATGGGACTACACCAAAGAATACGAAATTTTCCCTGCTCTCATTGCATTTAAAATTTAGTAAAAATGCTTTTTAAATCACCGTATTACATAGTCATCAAAGATGAGGCTTGTGGACTCCCACTGCCTGGGTTTAAGTCCTGGCTCCAGGACTATGACATGTGTGACCCTAAATAAGATATTAACCTTTCAGTTTCCTCATCTCAAGAGTGGAGGTGAAAAAGAGTATCTACTTTGTAGGATTGTTAATGGATTAAATGGTTTGATACTTAACAAAGTACCCAATACAGTGCCTGGCACATGGTGAGGGCTCTGTAAATGTGGTGACTTGTTATTTTAATGTAATATATGTGATAAACTACTGTGGTCCCTAGAACTTGACATTTCATTTAAGTTCTGTTTTCCTTCTTTCTATATGCCATTCCCTGACTACTCATTTAATTCTAGTTTGTTATTGAAATTCAGCTCAAAAGTCAACCCAAAGCTCAAAGAGCTCTTGTATACCTACCATATAATAATAATTTATACAATTTATTGTACATATTGATTTACTTAGACACAGGCTTACCACTCACAGGGATTGTATTGAATGTATTTGAATCCTCAGCATCTAGTAAAGTATCTGGCATCTAGTGCAGAAATTAAAGAGCAACAACAAAACAGTGCTTGTTGCACACAAAATAATAGGGACATAGGAGAGATGCTATGATCTCCAAGAAGAAGACCTCTGGCTGCCAACCAAAAAACCTTCAGAGTGCTTGTCTTGATAAATTTCCGAATGTTTTTCTGATTCTTAGCCTTATCGGCTTAGAAAATGATTTGTCTGGCACATCAATAGTTGATCTCCTTCTCAGGAGGAGACTCCAACCTCATTAAACAGATGTAAGAAACCTCACTGCAATTTATCAGTTAACAGTGAGAAATAACTCTTATGCAAATAAGAATACTCAAAATGCAAATAATCTGTATTTTCTTTCACTAAAGACAAATGTGCAGAAGGAATAAAAAGGTGCCAGAACATTGCTTTGGGAATATGGAGCTCAAAGCAGGGGCATTAAGTTGTCTAAAATGTGTTGAGATTATATTTTCCTCAAAGTGGTGATGGATTTGCCAATCACACCAGAATTCTATAAGGGTTGCCTTTGAGATTTGCTTTCTATTTTGTTTCCATGTCTAATAAGCCTCTATTCCTTCTCTACCCTGTGCCTGTGTTTCATTAGACTTCTTTTCTTTAGTATATTCACTTATTTAATCAGGTTACCTTCAATCCTATGGCTCTGAGGGCCATTTCATCTTTACTCCATTGTGCATACGATGACAATTTTTTTATTATTGTACTTCAAGTTCCAGGATAGATCCGCAGAACATGCAGATTTGTTACATAGGTATACACGTACCATGGGGTTTGCTGCACCCAACATAGGTTAATAGTTTTAAAGCACAGGCATCCTATTTTCACAATTTTAAGTCAATACTTTCCTATAGTCCTTTTGTAACATCAGCCAAGAATAAGCATTGATCTTGTAGAAGGAATAAAACACACTTTAATATCTTTGTGAAATAAGAGACCAATAAGCAAAGGAACAGTAAATGGAAGTAATAGGAGGGGTAGATACTTGAGCCCCTAAGAAGATTGACTTGACAGGAGTCTGTACCTATTTGAATGTGGGACCAAATAAGGGAAGTGTTATAAAATTTGGAGTCTCACTAAAGAAAGAGCACAGTGTAGAAGAAGAAAGTAAAGGACTAAAGATGCTGACTTCAAAATTTAGTGTTTATATCCACATTTTGGTAAAACAGCCAGATTGCTTTTCTTGGCGTACATAAGGGTTTTCTACAGACCTTGGAATACAATTCTCCCACCTCTTCTTGTAGCACTCTCTTCGTAAGTACATGTTCTAGGACAATACTTCTCAAACTTTAATGTTCATGTGCATCACTTGGGCGTCTTGTTAAAATGCAAATTCTGATTCAGCAGGGTAGGAATAGGATCTGAAAGTCTATGTCTCTAACAGGCTCTGGGAGATACTTTTGCTGCTGCTGCTGCTGGCCCCTGAACACCGTCTGAGTAACAAACTCTGGGATACTTGCCTCTTTTCTTTTCTTTAGAAACAAAATTCTTTGCCAGTTCAGGACATTGACTCTAGTAATTCTGCACATCTGGAGTATGTTTTCCCAGTTTCTTCGAGTGCTTGGCTCCATCTCATTCTAGATTTCAATAGAAAGTTCCCATAAACACCTCCTTTTTTGATCTCATCTAAAATATCCCCTCTCCTCCCCAATCATACACCTATTAATTACTCTCAATCATATCTACCTCTTTATTTTTTCAGTCATTATCACAATGTGTAATATTTTTATTTATATGATTATGTAATTATTGTCTGTTTCCTACTAAAATGTCAGTTTCTAAAGGTAGAGAACATATCACTTTTGATAATTCCATTCAATAAATGCATGTTGATTAAATAATAAATCAAGGTTAAAAACACACAAGTGAAAGTTGGAAATGGGGGTCCAGAGATCAAGAGAGATTTCTGGGTTAGAAGGTATAACATTTGAAGATGTTGAAATAGAAAATTCTAGCCATGAGAATTTGGGTAGGAAGATAAGAGGATGAAGGACAAAAGCGTAGGGAACATCTGACATTTTCATTCTATTTTTCAAAAATACCCCTTCATCTTTAGAAAAAGTGTTCCTCGTGCATGAAACCTGGTGTTGCTCTTGGCTTTGACTTTATTATCAAGGATCTTTTAGGTATTCTGCTTCTGAAAGTCCATCTTTCCTTATCTCACCAAGGAAAAATGCAGTATGCCTTTTTACTTTGAAAGTGAGAACTCTATAGCAGTTCCCCCCAAACACCAAAGGTCTTTCTGTCTTCCTTCAATTACATTTGCATTTTCTGTACTTTTTTTCCTACATTAACGGAAGTCTCCATCCTCTCCTCTTCTCTGGTTATTCTATTGCACTTACCTAATCCTAGGATTTTGGTAGCTGTTTTTTGTTGTTAATGCTGCACCAGTATTTTTTTTTACAAACTGCCTCATGCTAGTTACAAAATTTTTTGGTTGAGATGCTTTATTAGTTTAAGGCAATTGCCACACATTCATCTCCCTGCCCACCGCCGCCCCCCCCGCAGGTATCTCTATCTGTCTATATCAATATATGTATCTATCTATCTATGTCTATTAAGAGATATATCTATATATCTATCTACCTCTACGTATATATCTATCTATACCTATCTATCTCTATATCAATATATATTTATCTATAGATATATATCTATATATTGAGAGATAGATCTATAGATTCATATCTATTGATTTATAGATCTATTGATAGATCTATCTATTTATATCTATAGATCTATCTCTCTAGATATAAATATTCCATTTGCTTCAATTTAATATATATTAAAATATATATATATCTGTATATAGATACCACAGGGGTACACTGTCATACCAGGCTACATTTTTAAGCCAGGCATGGTAGCGTGTCCTGTAGTATCTATCTATTTATCTTTATATATAGAGAGATAGATACATAAATATGTACATTTATATATATATATATATTAGATAGCTAGATAAAATACATATATTAGATACAGGGGTCTCATTTTGTTGCCCAGGCTGGTCTCAAACTCCTGGGCTCCGGTAATACTCCTGCCTTGGCCTCCCAAAGTACTAGGATTACAAGTTTGACCCACCATACCCACCCCCTGCAATATATTTTCTTTGCAATAATTTCATATAATAAGTCATATATTGGATCATTATATTGTGTACATTATAAAACATACATATATTGGAAACTTTAAAAAGTGAGGTAACGCTGAAAAAAATACTTTTAAATGCTGTCTATGGTGATGACTTTATACAATCATCAGTTATCACAAGACCCAAAGCACCTAGGTGTCAAGGCCTACTGCCGATGATAGAGGACAGGAAACATCTTTCAAATAGTAATCTTGAGAATTTTCTTATTATTTGTGGCTCTTTTTAAGATCTGATTATATGATCACTATTTTGCACCTATAATGTTCCTAATAAAGATCTTGTTCTTCCTTTTTCCTATGAGTTGTGCCTTGTGTTACTGTATTTTTTATTTTTGGTTGATGGTGTCATTTAAGGCAGCCTTAAAACACTTGTCCATAACAAATGATATGAGGGTTAATTTATTAAACTACATTACATAATCTTAAAATCCATTTTACAGGACCTAAATGAAGGAAGGTTGAGACACGCTAAAGGTGAATGACTGAGTGAGGTGGCCACCCATCCCTCACCAGAAATGCATACTTTGCCTTCAAGAAATCTCTGTGGTGTATGTGGCTGACTGAGGATGCCGGCGCCAGCCATTGCATACCAAAGTTTAGTTAAGCTTAGTTTCCTTATAGTTACATGTATGTAAATACACATGTTGTTTTTTCCTTCTAAGTCTTACACACTGCCTCATTTGCTTATTCTATTTTAGAGACCACTAATTTAAATGGGATACTTTTCACAATTTATCCTAAAATGTCACCATCTGCAGAGGAAAGAAATGCATGTTCCTGAATGGTGGACAATTAGCTTTAAATTTCCCTCTTTAGTCTCTAAACTTTCTTTTGAAGTATTTTTGTTATGTCGTTAAAAGTGAAACAGCTTTGGTATCCATTCATTTATCAGTTTTTAAAGTACTGGTTTCAGTTACTAACCATTTCTAAAATGGTTGCCATGTCTGTCCTCTGGCTTGGGCTGCCTCCTGGCATTTCCTTGTTATTTAAGCTTGAAACCAAGTTGAAGGACAATTTGGACCAAAGATAAAAGAGATCTCATTGAATGTGTTCAGGATATTTGAAAGTAAGCAGCTCTGTGATGATCGTTTTTGAAGACTTGGTGAACCCAACAAAATCTGTGACCTGACTAGGTCTCAAGAGACTTTGAAGTAGGGACATGGGACCTTTCATTAAATGTTATTAGGAACAAGGGGGAGGAGAAGCCAGTGACAGTGTTCCTGTTTTACCTTTGTTTCCAGGACCTCTCAGAGGCAAGAGAGGCTGGGGACACTTCCGTTTTAAAAGTTAATTTATTTTGACTATGAAGACAAATAAAGAAATGGCCAAATATAGTAATAAATTATAATAGATTTTAAGATAAAAAAGGAAACAGCTTATATTTATGTGACACTAGAGATATATTTATTTTATAATTATTGTATTTGCTTAATATCAGACTCCCTTCCCCTTTCTTTCTAGAAAAAAATTTAACAGGAATTTGGTCTTCAGGTCCCAGGGCATGAGTTACTCCTGGGGTGGTCTCTCCGAAGGCTACTTAAGCTGGATCATTCTAAAAACTTAGTTCCCTGAGCTACGCCACTGATGGTTTTAGCACCTCTAACAATCAACCATCAACTCCTTTTCCAGACACAATTTATAAAGCCTAGTAAATCAGAAATTTCTTTATCTTAAACCATGTGAGGAGCTATTTTCTTATCCCACTATTTTAATATCCTGGGGAGATGGTCAGTAATCACAGTGTGTGTGATTCAAACACGTTTGTCACTTCATGCACCAAGCAAAGATCTATGAATACCAATTTACTATTTTGTGATAGATTTATTGAATTCCCTTAGATTTGATGCAGGCTAGGGCAAGAAATGGGCTCAAAGTGGTGGTATATTGTCTGAATATTTATCATCAGTGATCTGTGATTGTGTTGTTAGAGTCAGAAAAGAAAATACAAGACACCGGTTACATTTGAGTATCAGATAAACAATAAATAATTTTTAGAACAAATATGCCCCATGCAACATTTGAGGCATACTTACACTAAAAAAATTTCTTTGAAAGTTAAATTTAACTAGGCATCTTGTATTTTATCTGGCCGTCCTATCTGTATGCTTCAGGAAAAATATATTGTAACCATAATATCCTTCTAAAATCTCTAGTGCTGGCACTCAGCACTCTTCTCACATTGTGCAATATCTGATCAGTTTTTCGTAGCAATTATTAAAACTCCTTAATAAAGAGATGGGTCTCCTAATGGAACTTTTCAACTTAAAAGACAATAAAGAATGCAATTAAGAACCCTAAATGGCTAGTAATTATGAGCCCTTGTTTCTTCATATGTAAAGGGCAAAAAAAAAAAAAATCTGTATATAATTCTTGCTTGTTTAATATGGATCAATAATAATTGAGTTAAATGTAATCTCTCTCTCTCTATATATATATAATAGTTATAAATAAATTATTAGTTGTATTAGTTTATGTCCAATGATGAGAAACTGTATAGGCAGGAACAAATGATAACGAAGGGAGCAACTCCCGTGCATCTGGCTCATAAGCCACAGTATGAGACACAAGTGCCGTGGCCTTTTTTCTGCACACCTGTCTCCTAGGTGCTGTTACATATATTTCATCTCCTCTGAAATGTAAGACTGCATGTATGAAATAAGTATATTTTTTGAAACAAGGTCTCACTCTGTCATCCAGGTTGGAGTGCAGTTGCCTGATAATGACTCACTGTAGCCTTGACCTTGTGGGCTCAGGTGATCCTCCTACCTCAGCCTCCTGAGTAGCTGGGACTACAGACATGCACCACCACGCCCTGATAATTTTTTGTATTTTTTGTAGAGATGAGGTTTCACCATGTTGCCCAGACTAGTCTCCAACTCCTAGGCTCTAGCAATCCACCCACCTCAGCCTCCCAAAATGCTAGGATTACAGGTGTAAGCCACTGTCCCCAGCTAATAATTTGGGAAAATTTTATTGCGGTGTCAACATTGGACATCTGCTATCATAGTGACAGGAAAAAAAAAGCCATGAGAAAAAGTGAGCCAACAGTGCTCTTCAATAGGCTCTGTGAGAGGTTCTGAGGAATGTCTAAATAAAAAGACAACATTTAAATAATTTCACAGAATTATGAAACTTAAATATAGGGGAAATTATTTTAACATTTGTAATCCTTCTCCTGATATCGTAGCTGCCTACCTGACTCAAGTGGTACACCTTTGCCTGAAGGCAGGCATTTAGATTCAGTAGCTTCTAAGGTTCTATCTTCCCTGGACCCTGGAGCTTTGAGGCTGTCTAAAGACTTTATGGTAACTTTCCATAATGTAAGTTAGAATTTCTATGTCATCTTTGCTTTGGCAAAAAGAGGTTAAGCTAATTCACTGGCCCAATCATTAACCCCAGATCCCAGAGACACAATCCTGTGTTTATTTCTGTGACAAATGCTTTTTGTGATTGTGAACTTTTTAAAAGGACTTTCAAAATAAGGCATCCAAAAATTTCCATTCATCTCTGCTCTGTGAAGTACTGTATTTCTCCAAATTAAAATGAGAAGTGAGTCTCTTGCCCTTTAGAAAAGGAAAATAAATCAGTAAGTAGAAGCTGATGCTGCAGACACTAGCTACCATTCACTATTTATGTAGCTTTCTTCATAAAGTGACAAAGAACTTTATGATTTTATTTATAGTTTTCGCTAGGGTAGCCTCATAATCAAAATATTTTATCTTCATGGCACTTTCTTCTTGAAGGAATGACAGTTAAGAAACATTAGACTACCATGTCTGCTCATGTACAACAGGTAGAATTCAGGCTGCTGTCAGATTTAATAAATAGTACTCATCTACATGACTTTGTTATTATTAAGGTTATGGGCCCAAGTAAAGTTCATAGGGTATGTTTCTGTTATTGAATCTGTCCATACATTCCTAGATAGTATTTCCTACATTCCATATATTTCTTATCTTTTCTCTAGCCCAATCCCAACCAGGTTATTACCTCTCTTTCTCTTTCCACTGTTATACATTCAATTATTTTGTAGATGAACTACCTTAAGGGCTGGAAACATGTCATAATTTCTTCTCCTCCAGTGCATGGCAAAGGGCCTGATATGGAGTGGGTGCCAAATCTACATTTGTTGGATAATTTTTTTTTTTTTTTTTTTTTGAGATGGAGTCTCACTCTTGTTGCCCAAGCTGGAGTGCAATGGTGCTATCTCGGCTCACTGCAACCTCTGCCTCCCAGGTTCAAGCGATTCTCCTGTCTCAGCCTCCTGAGTAGCTGGGATTACAGGTGCCCACCACCATGCCCAGCTAATTTTTGTTCTTTTAGTGGAGACGGGGTTTTGCTGTGTTGGCCAGGCTAGTCTCGAACTCCTAAACTCAGGTAATCTGCCCGCCTCGGCCTCCCAAAGTGCTGGGATTACAGGCGTGAGCCACTGTGCCCGGCCTTGTTGGATGATTTTATTCCCTGTACTTGACAATGTGAATTGAATTCTGTGTTTAAATGTGCACTTGGATGTGATGAGATCATGAATGGATGGAGCTATGGTAACTTCCAGCTCCCATATCTGTCCTCTACTGTCATCTGTAATGATGCTGGTTTACCAATCTCCTCAGACTTTTATCCCTATTGCTAATTTAATCCTCTTTAAAAGTACTTCTGTCTTCCTTAGGTGATTCCCTGCGTGTGGAATAATGGGTACCCACTGACATGGGTATGAACACAATCCCTGGGGCAGGAGTTCAGGTGGAAACCCATGAGATATATGTCAAATATTTAATTTTTTTAAAAGCCCATACATTTTAAAATAAATATGCTCCATATGCTTTCATTGAAAAAATATAACTTTATGCAATGAATTATTTTTAGAAAGTATATAGCTATGTTTTTAAGTATAAATTGATAAAAATTATGGATATATTAATTTAATTACTGCTGTTAATATCTATGTCTTAATAATGGACCAACAATAGTTGGCAGAATCATGCAATAAAACCTTCCTACTTCATATATTATTATATATTTATTCAAGAAAAGCTATTTTCTTTCTTTCACTTCAGCAAAATATTTAGTTGCAATTGATATATTGCATAATTTTTATCTAGTAATAGTAATAATTTAAAGGATTGAAAGTATAATATGTAATTATATTAGAAATATAGAAAATTAAAATCTATTGTCATAGAAATGTTTCCTAAAGTAAACATAAAATAATAAAAATTATATTTATATTACTTAAAAGTTATTTTATAAGTAATTTTGCCCTGAAAGCTATAGTTATACAAATGTTATATAAAGTTAGCTTGTGTTAATAGGGACAGCTACACTAGTTGACAGCCATGCTGATGTTCTGAGCACCCCCAAACCCAAGAATTCCCTCTTATTGCCTCAGTTGCCCCACTCTGTTCCCCAGGATACCACATGCTTCCGCCCAATAAGCAATCTCTAGGACTCTTTTCCAATGTACACAAGTTACACAAAATCTTAAGAAACCTTTCTCTTCATAGAATCTCTTTCGTGACTGCCTTAAAGATGAGTTTTCCTTCTAAAATTCAAGAAGTCTAAAATTCTTTACTGTTAATTATTTAATTAGTGATTCAATACTCAATATTGTTTTGCTGTGGGAGCTGGTTGCCCTTTGCTGGTTGTAATTTCTCAGAGGACAGATATATAGATGTCCCTGTATTACTCAGTGCTACACAAATGAAGCTTCTCACACTCATATCCAAGCCTAGTCCTGAACATTTCATGGGTGGAGAATGGGCCTCCAGGTAGCATTCAGAATAAACTTACCTAATTACTCTGCAATTGCTGGTAGAAAATAATTACACTGTAATTGCTGGTACAGAAAACTGACTTTGGATGATACACAGATAACGGTACCCATAATTTAGTTTTTAATTCTACGTGAACCACAAACTACTGAAGATGGTTTATTTTAATGGCTTAGGGAAAGAGTCCTTCAACTAGGTTAAGGGAGAGTCCTCTACATTCCTTCTCACCATCCAAGAGATAAATGACTCACATACCCTAGCGTTGCTGGATTCAAGGTCATGCACTCAGTTTTAGCCTAAACTCCAAAAGAACAAAGAGATGAGGCAGGGTTAAATCTGGGAAGGAACTGAGTGTTTCCCAAATCCTAAGTTAGAAAAGCCTTTCTGGCAGGATAGCAGGACAAGATGTTGCACTTCTTCAAGAGTCTTTCAAATCCCTACAAGTCAGACAACCCAGAAGCAATACCTCTTTGATGGGCTAGCAGGGCACAGATTCAGTCTACTGACTGTCTATGCACAGATCAAAATCCGAACAATGACAGATTCATATGCATGAGTAAATATCCTTTTTTTCATAGCAACGCCATGTTCTCCTGTTGCTTACCTCCACTGCTACTTACCTACCCTTTTTGGCTGCCCACCAGACTAAAAAAGCTACTGTTATAGAGAAGCAAGCCAGTATTTGGAAAGTGTCTGTTAAAAGTGTGTGTAACTACAAGGCCCTTGGAATAATTCCTCCAAAGGAAGTTAAGAAGAAGCAGTGCAAGTCAAGGGAGCAGAGGGCTCCTTGTTTCCTGGCAAAGTGGCTGGAAGGGGAAAGTGAGAAACATAGGAAAGAAAACCTTCAGATAGCTTGAAAATTGTCTCATGAATCCATGTTTGAAAGCATGTGTTTGTTTTCCCCTCTCTCTATCCTCTGCTTTCATGTCCATGTTTGCATCCTTGTACCCCCACATAAAGGCCATGGGAAGAGATCTGGCTTCATTCTGAGTATGACCAAGTCATTGGAGGGTGTTCAGCAGACATTACTCGATTTACACTTTTAAAAAGTCTTTGTGACCACTCTGTGAAGGATATACTATAGGAGGACCGGAGTATGGGCAAGGAGATCCAAGATAGTAGCTGTGAAGGTGAGATATGTCCGAGTTGTTACATATTTTGCATGTAAGCAGGAGGGTAGTAAATTGGGTAGAAGCAAGATTCAGAGAGGAGGAGACGTCAAGAGTTTATTTTTGGAGATAGTAAGTGGAGATGTTGAATGGAGATTTGGAGATATTAATCTATAGATAAGGAAAGTAAAGAGATTAGGGTGATAAAATTTCAGAGTATCTGTGATTTTTCAGACAGGGGGAAAGTGTAGATCAGTGATTCTCAATCCTATCTTTCTGTTCATTAGAAAAACAAAAACAAAAACAAAAAAAAACTTCTGACACCCAAGTGCAAACTACTTGGATAAAAATGTCAAGGGTGGGACTGAGGCAGTGATAATTTTTTCAGAGCTCTTTAGTTAATTCTGATGTGCAATGAGGGTTAAGAAACATTGTCGAAAAGAGAGAAGACCAAACCCTGGACATGTACAAAGAAAAAGATAAATGGTGAACATATTGAGATTAAATCACTGGTACCTCTGTCACTTAGACATTTACTCAAGAACTTTTCAGTAGGGATGAAAATAACGATCTTGGTATCACAAGTGATGACAGATCAAAGAAGCTTACAACATAATGCTGTCATTATCATTTATGCAGTACAATTCTGAACAGTTTCCATATAGTTAAGTGTGGATAATAGCTATTATTCAGAAACCTGTGGAGATTTAAGATTTTGGGACTCCTTTCCACTTTATAAAATTTCCAAAAATTAGGACTAATTAAATACTGTTGTAATATAATTACATTTATGATTGAATCCATAAGGTTATCTTTTTTATTATGGCCTATTAATTATCATTATTATTAGCTTAACATTTTCTCTACATAGCCTTCTCAACTACCAATATTTCTTCTTATGGTCATTTGGAGAATCAGGCTAGTTAATTTCCTGACTTATCTAGTAAATTAATAAAAGTATATTCTACATACATATGCAAGGTTGTAGAAAATCATCAGCAGTAGACTGTCAAAAAGAAAAAGACATTGCTTCGTTTGGTTATTTCATACCCTTTTTTCTTTTTCATCCTCCTTATTTTGGGTAAGACCATCTATTTCCATGATCTCTAATATTGCTTCTATCCTGATGCTTACCAAATTTGTAACTGTATCCCTTACCTTGATCCTGTTTCATAAGAATATTTTAAACTGCCATGTAAGCATATTTGTATGGAAAATTTAGTGGCATGTCACATTCTACATACTTTACAGGGAAAACAGGCAGTTGTTTTAGTAATCCAAATGAGAGTTGAAGACTGAATGAAGTCAGTAGTGGAAGTAGACGGAGGGAAGAAACAGGATTTGAGACACATTCTGAAGTCAGTCTTTATAATCTCATGGCTCACTAGTAGTATTAGGAAGACATCAACTGAATGATATCCAAGTCTCTGTTTTAGGAATCTGAGGGGATGGGAAGTCTAAAGAATAAATGGAAGTTTTAGATGACAGAACAAGTTCTGAAGAGAACTTGTATTTTAGATATAGTAGATCTACAATTTGTACAGTATATTGAGGTGGATATAGTTGCAGTTGGCTGTTGAAAATAAAGTCTGAATTTGGTGACAGTTAAGGCTACATTTTAAAATGCAGGATTCAAATATCAATTTTTACTTTCTAGGGTTTGTCATGATATAATTTCTCTGAATATTTATTTTTAAAGTAAAGAGATTGTATCTACAAATCAAATAAGGGTTTTTTTATTCCAACTCTAATATTTACTTTATCTCTTCAATATATATGTCCTTACGGTTCTGTGTTCTCTAGTTCTGTCATTTTCTCTGCCTTAAATCTACTTTCTTCCTTTTTAAAAGTATCAATTTATTATTCAGCCTTCAAAGATTTGCTACATTACCTCTCTTTGGCACCCCTGATCAGAATCAGTTAATCATTCCTCTCTAACCAGAGCAATTTTCTTCAAACTGTGTATTGAACAAATGGAGTTAACCTGACCTTGTTGTATTGTTGCATGAGAGTCTTAATTTGCAAAATACGAATTAGGCAGTTCACATCAGTAAAGATTTTGTATAGTTTGGTTTAAACACAGAAAAATTGATTCACTTTTCATGCATTAGTACCAATGGTAAAGGGAAAAAACAAAGATTCCAACCTTATATGCAAAGCAGAAGAGAAAGTTCATGAGACTGCTTTCCATTCTGTCACCAAGCAAGATAGGGCAAATTGTGGAATTTGTGAGTTGTTCTCATAGCATGTTGTGGCAAGGAATGTAATTAAGGGAGTGGATTTTCTTTCATATTGAGATTTTAATCATCACCAATTTAAAGTTATTTCTGAAAGAAACTATGACAGATTATTAAGATTTGGTATATTTTACTGCTGAGACTTGCTGAGTTGCCTTTTCACATCAATGACCTTTTGGAATTAAAGAGTTTTTAAAAATCTAAAAATCACTGGCCTCCCAGGGAATCACTTGCTTAAGTCATAAAACTATCTGAACACACTTAAAGGAAGATAAATTGAATAATTTCTTTTTCAAAAAAAGTATTACTGATGTGTTTAAAGAAATGCAGGCATCAAACTAAAGTTCAACGTGTGTGTTGAGCTAAAGCAAATGAAAAATTGAGCTAATTCCACAATCATAAATTATCCTGAACTGACCAGAATTAAAGAAAATAGGGAATTATAGAGATATTTTATAAACATGAAGTCAAAATTTTCAGAGATTCAGACATTTCATTGCACATAAAAAGTACTCAAATCTTTGTGGTTGAAGAGGAAACCTCAGAGTGAGAGTTTGTGCAAAATGTGTTTTTTCCCTATAAATTTGTATTTATTTCAAAGGAAATAGGTACCAACCTTTGCCTGAAAGAGGACAAAATATCCCAAAGGCAAGTAAATAAAGTCCAGAAGTTTTCTGGGCATTTTTGTAATTCAGTGCTTCTATTTATCTAAAAATATATCATTTTTCATAAACTTTTGAAATCTAAGCTTAAGTACCCCAGATATATAAAATTGCACAGAAAATATAGCTTAGCCCATAATGAACAAAATTCCCAAAGACTATTTTATTAAATAACGCATTTGTCACTGAATATTTTCTGAACATGAGTTCATGTCTGGTATATGCCTGTAGCCACACAATTTTAATATGAATAGTGTTGATTTAATTCTTAAGCTTGATTTTCTCTTGCTATGAAAATATGTTACCTTGATAGCTAGCAGGCTATCTAAGTAGACTTACAAAATAATCAAGTGTGGGAGGAACCCATGAGATAATATTCTAGCTTGGTGCCCCACTAATACAAATCTCAGTCACTTGCGTGTCCCTTTGTTCCTGACTCTTTGGGTCTTACAGTATTTGGTGTGTAGAGCTAATATTGAGCTGCTACACACTGGAACTACCATATCTGATTTTACAGGTAATATATTCCAGTTCTTCTCCAGTTGGCAAATTATCACAGACCTTAACCTTCTGAGTGTACTTCTGCCACGTGGTTGCCCAAACATCTCTAATAATCCAACAACTAAAAGACTAATATCTGTTGCAGTTTGTGAGTTCCCATGCCCCTCTGATTGTTAAATATTTGGGATACCATCCCGGTTGGTAACTATTGCTTTAGTGCCTCTATCTATCTCTTCTGCTAGACTAATACCTCTATGAGAACTCAGCCTAGACTAGATTTATGTTTACAGCCTTCCAATATCTTAGACTTAGAGGATAATGCTTGTTAAATTAAATTTACTTCTTTTAAATTCTTTAAAAATAAGAGTTGAACTACTATCAGGGTTTCATTACTGTCTTAGCCCAGCTAGCCTATAGAACACAAGGCTGAGGCAAGGGCTACATGCCAACATTTTCTTAGGGGTGCGATTCCAGAGTAGCACACATGAGGGTAAACACATAAAAGTGGTGCATTACCTTTCTGCTTACAAGTTCACAAGAAGACATGAGCAGTTGGCCTGGACAAAAAGATGTCTCCAGGGAAAACATATAGAGCTGCTATGCCTCAGAACAGCCCAAGAACAGGAAGGAAGGGAAATGAATTTTTTATCATATTGTTTTTTACTTTCTATCTCTCACTGATCTTAGTTTTCCACACTGAGCATTAATCTCCACACACTTCTGGATTGTGTAACCAAACCACTAAAAGCAGATGCTGGGGGAGCCAGAGCTCCTGTAAATTTACCATCAGGTAACACAGGGCTGTCTGAGTGGCTGCATCTCCCACCGTCAGGAACCTTGTGGATACCATGCAGAGTCCAGCTCTGTCAAAAGCCTGACTCTTAAAAGAGGCTAAGATAAACAGAGGCATTAGGAAATGAGGCAACAGCAGGGGAAACCAGAGGGCTCTGGTAAGAGCAAATGGCCAAGGTTCAGGGGCTAAGGAAGTCTGGAGTGGCAGATAAATGAGAACCAGTACAATTTCTACAAGACTTTCCATTTTAAATACTTAAACTTGGTCCTCTCTCCCCACAGTCTAATCAACAGTGCCAGTACACTGAGGTGTAAACTAGCTAGAGCAGAAGCTTAAAGAGAAACTACTTAGGCTCCAATTTTACCAGTCTGATGGAAAGACAGAGTGTTCATTAGCTGAAGAAGAACCTTAAGAAATTGATTATTTTTCCAGTTTGTAACAAAAGTATGACTTTATCATTTTTATTATCTTTAAATAAATGTCAAAAAATCACAATACATGACTATACACATACATACACACATGTGCACACGCTAGTATTCTGACATAGAATACCTTGAAAGTAAAATATGGATTTTTGGTTTGGTAAAAACACTTCTCTTTGAATGTAGGTAACTCATAGTTGACTATGTTTATCTTTTATTTTAAGATACAGCGTTTCTACAAAATAATCTCTTCCAAAGCAAAAGATGTTACCTATCACACCACTTATTTATTGTAGAAAAGATAAGTGTGATTTTCGAATTTCTCACATGAGACCATCCTTCGCTGAGAGCTTTTAGCTTCAACTCTCCAAAGAATATACTTTCATCTTCTTTTGTGGGTACAGATTGGCTATTTTTCAAAGGTTCACTGTGTAGATTTAAATGAAAAAGTTAAGTGTTCTTTGGCATGCCGTCCTATTTAAGTGTAGTCTTCGCCTTCCTTTTGGGCAGGCAATCTACTTAGTTTCACTTCAGGGTGATACACATGCTCAGATAACCCCAGAACATATGCACATTACATAGACAAAAGGGCCGGCCAATGCAATGCAGGCTACCTCTGGTTATTTTGAATTAGAATTAAATGTCACTTATACTCACATATGTAGAATTTAGTTCCACTAACTGTGTGTAGTAAAATATTTAACTCTATCTACTGGCTGATTTATTGTATTAGTAGTTTTAATTTTTTCTCTTAAGCTTCTTCAATTTAAATACTTGAAGCTACATCTTGACTAACTACATAACAAACTCCAGTATAAAATATCTTTCACTGACAAATAAAACTCAATTGTTTTGGACATTATAGGTCATGAAATTATTAATTATAATAAGGAATCTAAAACAAATTTTCTTGGCATTTGATTTTGGATTACTCATTAACTAGGAATCCCTGGCATGAAATATTAACAAATGAATATGTATTTTAATCTTCTTAATTGCCTAATAAGATAATAAGCATATATTTACATAATAAAATAATAAGCATATAATTTTCATATGCTATAAGTACAGTTATCAGATGTATATCCTGTAACCATTCTTTTTTATGTCTGGTGTCATAGAGTCACATACATATATTTTAATATAATAAACAAGACGCGATGTATTTATTTTAAGATTTGTGGGTCTTTCTGCAAGTGAATTCTGTCTTATATTCTACCTTTCACTTTTCTGTACTTTTTATTATGAAGGCAAAGACTTGTGTATAAAGTTCTCTAAGTGAACCCCACACAGCACCCTTAGTGAGAGGGTACTTTATAAGTGGAGTTTTGATATTGGTATAGATGGTATTAGGCATAACATAAGCTAAATGGTAATCTCAGTGTTGCACTATACTGAGACTCTTGGGTTATTTCCCCAATTAGGTTATATCCCCAATTAGACCTTACATTAAACACCTTAACTGTGCCAGACCATGTAAAAAGCAATGCTGTTTTGTGCTGACTCTTCAGATATGATTGTGAATGAGTACCATACCATAACACAAAAGAAAAATACCTTCTCTGGCTCTCACATATGAAAGACGATGATGTATGTTTTATTTACTGCTTTCTTGGTTTCTAGCTGTTTTTATCTTAGCTTTGTTTTTATTATTATTTTTATTTGACACATAATGATTGTACATATTAATAGTGTACAGAATATTTTGATACCTGTGTACACTGTATAATAATCAAATCAGGATAATTATTATATTCATCATCTCGAATATTTATCATTTCTTGCTGTTGGGAGCATAAAAAATTTCTTTATAGGCACTTGAAAATATATGATAAATTATTATAAATTATAGTCACTCTCTAGCGCTATAGAGCACTAAAGCTGATTCCTTAATCTAGCTGTAATTTTGTATTCATTAACCAATGTCTGGCAATGCTCTTCCCTCCACACTTCCCTGCCTCTGGCAATCACTATTCTGCTCTCTCTTTCTATGAGATCAACTTTTTAAGCTTTCACATATGAGTGAGAACATGTGGTATTTGTCTTTCCATGCTGGCTTATTTCACTTAACATAATGTCCTCCAGGCTCATCCGTGTTTTTGCGAATGACAGGATTTTATTCTTTTTTAAGCCATCCTAATCTTTCTCTAAGCTACAACAGAAAAAGCATCATCTCTAGACTGACAGTTTCCCTGAATTCATCCCATTTGCTTTACAATCACGTCAGGTAAATGTGATAGCAATTAGGAAAGAAGTGTGCACTCCAGAATCTTTTTTATGTGCATTAATTTTAAATAATGGGTCTTTTCTGTGATATATAAAACATAATTCATAATATGCCAACAAACCAAACCAAACCAAAGAAAAAACATGTGTATTTGGCAGAAATGCTATATCTTTCCTTTTTTTTGTCCATATCTTACATGTATTTGGACAAAAATGAGAGTAATGGAAAAATGGGGTCAGTTTGAAAGATAAGCCTTTTGAAATGGAAAATATTTTTCAGACACATCTGAATGATAGTCATTTAGCACAATTAGACACTTCAAACATAATACAGAATTTTTAAAAAAATTAATGTAGAGAATTGAAAAATATTTTTTCTGAGTTATTTTTTTCCTTTACATTATTGTACTTGAAGTACACAGAAATCCTGTTTAGCCAGAATCGGCCATTAAACTTTGTGAAGTGTTACATATTGGAGTTTTGACTTTGTAATTAAGTGTCAGAATTTTAGAACAAGACCAGTATTTAACTATGTTCATTTCTTAGGCTTTATATTTCTCTCATATTCAAAGGCAGTCTCAGGACAGTTTACTATTTTGAAAGATGCCAATTTTCAATATTATTTCCACCAATCCACTTACATGTTGACTTAGATATAAGCTTGAGATTTTGATGCACACAGGGTCATGGACGATATATTAATGGCAAGAGAGTGTCCATTTTTGGTAGTATGAAATGTGGTCAAACTATTATATAAATTTGACCTAAGTTGTGAGGTGATTCATAAATATAGCTATAGACTCCATGTAATATAAAATAGTCATTGGTTTAATATTATTTAATTGCCTTAGTGTTTTCTAGTCTTAATAAAAGTAGACTTTTATAATGTACCTTAAGAGGTAAACTGCTTGGAAAGGTTCTCTTGTTTCAGCATTTTTCTATTTCCATTGAGTTGTCTGACAGATAATATAGAAGGAATTTTCAACAGTAGCAACGTATAATTTGTGTTTTTATTTGATTGTGAATTCTGAGGTCAAAAAAAGCAAGACATTAATGGCTCTGAGGCAGATTTTACACCTGTTCTGGAATTGCAGTCTCTCGGGTCAGGGCTTCATTTATGCAGCCTACTGGATGTGCAAAATTGAGTCCGCTCATCACATCAGCAAATCTGTTGGATTGCCCTTGTTATTGGAATTTACCACTGCCAAAGGTCATGGAGCATCTCTGTAACAAATTTCCTAAAGAACAGCCTTCTGTTTCTACCTAGCTTCTAAGAAGCCATAGTTAAACTTGTATAAATGTCCAAGTTATCACAGATATAGATTATGCATGGGGAAATAAAGCATGATACCTAAATGTTACCAAACTCACTCAAGTAATCTTTGAACTACATATGTATTCCTGGCTTTCTCTTGCTTCTCTAGAGATCTTTTTCTGGGGGGCTGGGGGAGGGGTGTCTAGTAGAACCTTGCTCATTCTAGGTTATTGTTTGAAGGTTCATACTTTTGATGTGTATTATGAATTAAATTTAAAGAGACCGTTAGACACATTGTAAATGGTCTATTAAATATTAGTGAAAATAATGCCATCAGGAATATGGCAGGAAAACATGTATCATGTTATAACTTCCTGCCTATTTCACATGGCCTTATTAATCTTTTTTGAAAAAAATTTTTCTGAAGTTGTACACTACTTGCTTGTCACCACACAGGCAGTCTTTGGAATGATATAAAACCCAGCAAAGTCTCTTTTTATTTTATCGTGTCAAAAAACAAAGTTTTTTTATTTTTAATCACCAGTTCAACTTTAGTCTCCACAGTGAAGCAGAACATATTTTAAATGTCAAACTTATCTTCAGATGGATCTTCACAGATGCTGTTTTAAAAGTTACTATTCATATATCCAAATGTAGGTCTCATGGGATCGGCTCCAAAGTACACATTTGTATGTATGGGTATATAATAGATATATGTACACAAATACATATATTTGTGAAATGACGAAATTACACAGTGAAATTAGAACTCTTTTAAAGCTCCTAATGTTTGATGTATTCAAATTATGTTTTATTTTTCTCTTTTAGAATCAACTGTTGAACATTTTCCATAACATATCTTATATTTACTAGTTTGGTGCCAACATTCTATTTGTATTTAAAGAAATTTGCAGTTTTTGTCATATCCTCACAAATGAACTTCTCTCTGTATGATTTTCACTTTAATTTATATTTTATAGTATTCTTACACATTTTTCATGTAGACAGCAAAATAGTGTTCATCATTGGGTCATAAATTGTTCTCATTAATTTGTGAAACAATATTTTCTTTATTTTGATACTGTTTACTTTTCCTTTCTATTTTGATATTGACATTTGATATTTGAGTGTTGAACACTATTGAGTGCTATGATCTGTTCCTGGTCTTGGAGATATAACAGACCTATTTGAAATTACCCCCATCCATTTCTTGGAGTACTCTCAGTGCAGATGGGGCAGTAGACAATTAACAACTAATAGTAATGCAATGCAAAAGGCCCTCTGGTGATGGAATAAACAAACTACCAAGTTCACATAGATGGGGAAACAGGTAAGTAACCAGGCAAGATATTGCTGAACTACTGATGAAGTATTCCAGTGTAGACAGCATGTCCACAAGTGTGAGAGTATGAGGCAGGGAGAGAAATTACGAGGAAATGAATACAGAAGAGGAGACTACTCACCAGTAGAATAAGCTTCTCAGGAAAAAAAAAAAAAAGGAAATAGATGAAAGTTGATATAGCTATTATCACTTTGAATTTTGGATGTTTGTTTATAATCAATTAAATTGTGATATTTTAAACTTAGATACTAGTGAATATCTATATCAGTATTTTTGGAATTTGAACAAAGTAATTTCTGGGAAGGGCAAAGAATTGTGTGTGGCAAATTAGCCTACTGCAAAAAAAGAAAGTCTCGGTAGTCAATATCTGAGTCATTATTCAGGTAAAGTGTCCCTGAAGAAAGGGGACCGGGTATACAATGGCATATTCGTTGTATTTCTACCACTGGAATTAATTCTAGTTAGACTATATACAATAAGTTTATTATTAAAATAATTAAATTCTACTATATTATGGATATGTGTGTTCAATTAACTTCATATATGGAAGGAAATCCACAAATAGGCCTCCATATATTTAGTATTTAAAAAATTTATATTTATTTTCACAAAATTTATATTTATTGTCATTATCACGACTATCACCAGTTATCCAACAAAGAAATTAGATGGCAAGAGTAACTGATAATGCATTAGTACTTTATTTCCTTTTATCTTCATTTTATGTAAATGTCATGGTTTAAAAAATAGATGAAGCAGGAAGAAGGGGATTTTATGTTGGGTGTCTCAGACCACAACTGATAGTTTATGCTTATGAGGTGACTCATGGCGAGTCCCTAAATGGTTTACACTAATGAGATGACTTAGGATAAAGTCTGGCTGTGCCAGAAAGACTAACCATGTGATTAGAAATTTGAGTCATGTGATATCAGCCTAATCTCCAGGCAATTTAGGGGGACCTGGAGACTGAGTCATGTGGGCAATGACTCTATCATGTCTAGGTAAGAAAGCCCCAATAAAAATATAGGTCCCAGAACTCAGGTGAGCTTCCCTGGCTGGCAGTACTTTTTGGTCATTGTGATATTTTATTATTGGCAGAGTAACATGTCCTCAAGGACTATAGTAGTTTTACTTTTGAAAGGCTTCTAGACTTCTCCTTATGTCTTTTCTTTGGATAGTTCTAACTTGATTCCTTTTGCTATAATAAAACTGTAATTTAAAGTACTGTGCTTTCCTGAGTTCTATGACTTGGTCTAGTGAATTATTAAAACTGAGAGTGCTGTGAGAACCCCAATTTTATAGCCAGTTGGTTAGAAGTGAGTGTGACCATGTGGACCTCTGGGCTTCTGGCTGGTATTTAAAGTGAAGGTGAGAATTTTGCCCTTAATTTTTAGTTTGACTACCTGTGGGTAAATGGTTACCTAGATATGTCTTGATTTACCTACTGTTATATAATCGATATTTGAATAATATATAATTCATAATATAGGTGTTATAATCAGAACACCTAATTCCATATAGTCTCTTTTTCCCAACTTGTATGCTATTTTTTCTGTATTTTCATTCCACATGTATATTTTGAAACCTGAAATAAATTACTGTTTTACATAAAAAAGAATTCTTTGATTCTTGGTGTATAATACAGTTTAGAAATGTATTTATCTGAGTGTAGTTTTTATCATTTGCAAAATAATTTTGAGAGAACTATATAGGTTTTTGGGATAGTTAAAAATAGGTAAAAAAGATGAATGCCAATGGCAAATGATGTTCAGACTTTAAAACTTGCTGAAGATTACATTAAGTAAACATAAATGCTGGAAACATTAAAAAAAAACATTAAATGATGTTGTTAATTGATTTCTGAGTTCCCTAGAGACCAAAGTCAAGAAGAAAATATATAACTCTTTTAGAAGAGTTACAGTGTCAAGAGATAAAAATATCTCTTTGGTTCTAAGAAATTTATTAGAAATTTCAGCTGTTAATATGGGAAAGGACAGAAATGGAGATCCATATTACCTTAACATGGGCAGAAACAGAAGGAAAAATTGTGCATGACATTTTTTAATCTTTAGAGTTTTGCAAAATTTATCAGAAAAAACTATATTCATATAAATGATTGAAATCCCCAAAATAAACCTAGACATTCAGGCAAGTATTTATTTATATTTTCATATGTTAACTATTTAGATGTTATATTATATTAAATAATAAAATGCCCCTGCCCCAGCTGTTGTGCTTTTAAGTGAAACAATAAAATGTATGTAAAATATTTATATTAAATATCAGTCATGCCTATCTGTTATAAAGGCATAGATCTTTCATACACATTTTATAGGTAATGAGTGATGCGATCTTCTTGAAATCAACTCAGACAACATGACAGACATAAAACTGATCTTGCTGGAAGTCATTTTTTTCAGACTCCATGTGGCTAGTAAAAACCGTATATTAGAAATTTTTATGCAAAATATCTAGTCATTCCAATGGCTTTTAAGATGCAGGCCATAAATCCCTGGGATGGATTACAAAGTTATTACAATCAGAACTTAAATCCACATGGCAACACAGTTTCTTAAGAAATCTATGTGAAAAAGTAAACTTACTATTATGTCAAGTGTCTTTGCTAAACTTGTTATATTCAAAAGATGTTTCACACTGGAAAAACCTGCAAACCCATATTTTATTCAGACACCGTTAAGTGTGTTCATAAAGAGCTACTCAAGAAACCCAAGCTTCTTTTTCTTTACCCTTCTTATACACTCATAGTTTCGTGCCTTTGAGAAATGGAATCGTGAGAAAGTATGTATGTCTGATACACATAGCAAAACATATTCTTAAGGCATTGCTTTAAATTCTATGACTTTTATTTTCATACCAAATTCCCTCATTTAAAGAGAGATGGGAGTGCAAGCTGGCTTATTTTAAGTCCAGAGGTGATTACTTTTGAGAAATGAAACAACTTTTATTTCACTTTTCCGTCCTAAATCAGTGATGCATGTTTTTCTTCCAGTCTCCTATAGTTATTTATTTATTTTTCTTAAGAAGGTAAAAAAATAACTCCACTCAAAATTTCTAACTTTATCTGTTACGTTTCCTTACAATAAATGCCTGAACTATGTAATTTGAAACAATTTTTTAGTGTTATTAAATAATCAGTTAGCCTTTAGACACACAAACTCTTCTACAGGTTATTGCTTAGAGCTCTATATTGAAATATGTAGTTTTCACAGACCTGAAAATATAATTAACATTTTAAAATAATATTTTTTAAATTTTAGAACAATTTTAGAAAATTGCAAACCTATTACAAGGAGTTCCCATATACTCTACACCCAATTTCTCCTATTACTAACAGCTTACTGTGATGTGGCACATTTATTACAATTAGTGAATTGACATTAATATGTTATTATTAACCAAAGTGCAAACTTCATCCATGTTTTCTTCATTTTATCCAATTTTTACCAGCATCCTATGTAGGTTGCATTACATTTAGTTTTCAGGTCTCCTTGGGTTCCACTGAGCTGTATGTAACAGTTTCTTAGACTTTCCTTGTTTTTCATGTCCTTGACAGTTTTGAGGATTATTGATCAGGTTTGTTGTAGAATGTTCCTCAATTGAGATTGTTCTGATTTTTTTTTCTGCTGATTAGACTGGAGTTATGTGTTTTTAAGAGGGAAATCATAGAGGTAAAGTACCATTTACAACACATCTTAAGTCAATATATCATTTTGATCACCTGGCTAAGGTATGTTTTTCAGGTTTCTCTACTATCAAGTTACTTTTCTGTCTTTTCATATTGTACTCTTCTGAAGGAAGTTTCTATGTACAGTTCACAATGCTGTGAGAGGTTATGTTCCTTCTCCACTTTTGAACAGAGAAATGACAATTCTGCACAAGAGACTGTCTTTCTCCTCCATTTATTTCTTTATTCAATCATTCATTATATCAGTGTAGACTTGTGGATGTTTATGTTATACTTTGGGCCATACTCTGTTACTACTTTATTTCGTTGCTCAAATTGTGTCAGCTTTGGTCATTGTGGAGCTATTTTGTTTGGCTACTGTGTCTCTTTAATACATTCCCAAATTGTGTTTGGTTTGTGTCTTGTTTTGTCTTGTTTTTAAGCATTTCCTTACTTTCCAGCGCTGCAAGTTTCTCCAGGCTCATCTCTTGTTTTTCCTACCCTAGCCCCAGAATCAGCCATTTATTAAAGCAACCCTGGTTCCTTTTACTGGAGAATAACATTAAAAACCAAAATCGGGGCACTCGGCATATTTGTTGCCACTAGGGTATCATTGTTTCCAGGACCTGTCAAGTGACAGAGTAGTAAGATATATGAATGTATACTAACCTAAGTGTGTACACATATTATGTAATCACATTTATCCATATTAAACTAAACATGAGTTCATATTAATGTCTCCAACTCCGACCCATTATTACATGGCATATACTTTTCCACTTGCTTATCTGCAAATTCCCACCCCAACAATCAAAAACCTGGTCATCTACTATCTGCCAAACCTCTATCTAATTGTTCAGTTCTCATATGCATTTATAGCACTGTCAGTGTTGCTAAGTCATACCTCCACAGGGGACCATGTTATGAACTAGAGCACAGTGCTTATGTACAATGTATTTTGCTTTTAACCTTTCAGACTGCACTCCTTTCTAAAGGTACTTAGCTTAAGTCAGCACATTTTTCCTCACCATCTTCAGTGAGACGGTTCTATAATTTGTAATATATGTAGATTGTATTTTTCACAGCCTGCTTTCCATCCTGGGATCCCTGAACTCCGAAGTGATATGTTTTAATTTTCATACATTAAGGTTTACACTTTGTGCTGTGAGGTTCTATAAGATTTTCACAAATGCATAGGGTAACATATCCACCACTAAAGCATCATACTAAGTAGTCTCACTGCCCTCCACTAATCATTTTACTGCTGCTCTAGCATTATCTTTTTTAGAATGCTATATAATTGGAATCATACAGAAAGTAGCCCTGTTCAGTTTGGTTTTTTAAATTTAGCAATATGCATTTAATATTCATCCATGCCTTTTTAATGGTTTGATAGGTAATTTCCTTTAATTACTGAATAATATGATATTGTATGAATGTACCACAATTTAGTTATCCATTCACCTATTGAAGAGCATGTTTGTTGTTTCCAGTTTTTGGTGATTATGAATAAAACTGCTATAAACATATGTGTGCATGTTTTTGTGAGACATACATTTTAAAAATCAGTTGGGCAAATAGCTATAAGTGCAGTTGCTGGATTGTATGATAAGATTACGTTTAAGTTACCAAATTGTCTTCTAAGATGGCTGTACTATTTTGTATTCCCACAAGCAATGGAAAAGAATACCTGTTGCTTGGCATCCTTGTCAGTATTTGGTATTATCAGTCTGTTGCATTTTATCCACTTTAATAGGTATGTAGTGGCATCTCGTTGTTGTTTTAATTTGCAATTCCTTAATGACATATAATGTTGAGCATCTTTTCGTATGCTTGGTATCCATCTGTACATCTTCTTTATTGAAACGTCTATTCAGATCATTTGCTTATTTTTATTGGGTACTTCACTTTCTAATTGTTGCGCTTTAAGAGTTCTTTCTATGTTTGGAATACAAGTCCTTTATTCAATATGCATTTTGCAAATATTTTTTCCAGTCTGTGGCTTGTCTTTTAATTCTCTTAAGAGTCTTTTATAAAGTATATGTTGATAATAGTAATAAATTCCAACTTATCAACATTTTTTATTTCATGAATCATGATTTTAGTGTTGCATCTACCACCTCATTACGAAACCGAAGGTCACCCACATTTTCTGTTTCCTTGTAGAGGTTTACAGTTTTGCATTTACATTTAAGTTTATGATTCATTTTTAGTTAACTTTTGTGAAAAGTATAAGATCTGTGTCTAGAGTCTTTTTTTTGCACATGGATGTCCAATTGTTCCAGAATCATTGATTGAAAAGGTTAGTCTTTCTCTTGAATTGATTCTGGTCCTTCGTCAAAGATGAATTGACTCTATTTATGAGTCTATTTCTAAAATCTCTATTACATTTTATTGTCTTATATATTTACTCTTTTTCCAATACCACACTGTCTTGATTACTGTAACTTTATAGTAAATTTGGAACTGGGTAGTGTGAGTTCTCCAACTTTGTTTTTCTTCAGTATTGTGTGGACTAGTGTAGCTATTTTGCCTTTCTCCGTAAACTTTAGAAGAAGTGTATCACTATCTATAAAATATCTTCCTCAGATTTTGATTCAGATTGCATGAAATATACAGCTCAAGTTGGGAAGAATTAATGTGTTAACAAAGTTGAGTCTTCCCATCCATGAACAGTATGTCTCTGCTATTATTTAGATTTTCTTTGATTTTTTTAAATCAGTTTTACAGTTTTTTATATAAATCCTGTAAAATTATATTTATACCTAGAAATATTTGATGCTGTTAAAAAGTATTAATTTATTTCAAATTTTAATTGTGCATTGATTGTATATAGGTATAAGGAAAGGTATACAGGAAAGCAGTTGATTTTCTATATTAACCTTGTATCCTAAAACATTTCTTTTGCTCTATTATCTCTTTTTTCTTCTTCTGGTATTCTGGTTATACATATGTTACAAATTTAAAAATTATACCACAATTCTTGGATGTTCTGTGTTTTCTTTTTTCCATTCTTTGTTTTTCTTTGCATTTCAGTTCTGAAGTTTCTCTGTCATCAAGATCATTGACACCTTTCTTGGGCACTTCCAGACTACTGATGAGCCCACCAAAGGTATTCTTCATTATCGTGACAATGTTTTGGTTTCTAGCCATTTGTGGATACTTTCTTAGAGCTTCCTTCTCTCAGCTAACATTCCCCATTTGTTCCTGATGTTGTCTCCTTTTTCCAATATAGCCCTTAACATATTAATCGTATATATTTTAAATACCTTGAGCTATTATCTGTGTCATATTTGATTTGGTTCTAGTGCTTTTTTAATATATCTTTTCACTGTTTTTGCCTGCTTTCTAGCATGCTTTGAAATTTTTTGTCGTTGTAGAAAGCAAAACATGATACATCAGGCAACAGAAACTGAGGTAATGGGAGTTTCTGTGTTATTCCGGCTAGAAGTTGGGCTGTATTTAATATTTACTCTAGCTATAGAATTCTTGTAGTGCCCTAGTATTTGTCTATCCTGTTGCCTTTGGGCTCCCAAAGTACTCCTCCACAAAGAGCATGCATCCTGCAGTTCTTTAAGCTATACATCGCTGTTTTACCTTAAGCCTTGTTGGTATCATGGTAAGGTACAGTAGAGGGGAAGTGTTCTGTAACTTTATGATTCAATCAAAGTCTTTTAGTGAGCCTGTATTTCTGGGCTGTGGCCTTCACAAGTGTTTCTTAGCTTCCCTCCCCACCATAGACAGGGCAGAAAGAGTAGAAAAGCCTGGAGTGGATGAAATGACCCTTATTCTGGTGGGTTAGTAAACCTCGGCAAGATATTTTCCCCTGGAGAATAAACCTTTTTTATAAGACCGTTTGGGGTATTTCAAGGTGTTTACTTGTCCTTTTCCCCTGCTAGTGCCACCATTGTATCTTTCTCAGATATTCTCATGAAATATAGATAAGTTGCCTAGCAGTAAAACCCAGGAAAGTGTAGAGTCCCCACTAATAATGCAACCTCCCGGAAGTTCTCACTTTCAACCTAATCCCCACTGTCTCCAATAATATATCGAAGATACATCTTAAGAATTTCCACCCGGTTAGGGCTCCATCAACTTCCCCCCATGTATTCTGAAATCGACCATAATTCTCTATATTTTCCTCTCTCCATATTTTGGGAGTGGTGGTTTGTTCTGCAACTTCAATTCTCTAATAGGTCTAAGAAAAATTATTTTCAGTTTTTATGCAGCTTTCTCATTTTAAAAGAATGGGAGTTATGACTTCCAAACTCTTTACATGTCAGAGCTTAAACTGGAAGTCTCTACATTTTATTTTTATGTCTACAAGATTGGCCCAAGCTGTGTGCTGAGTTCCACACTAACACAGTCAATTCCATAAGGAAGGTTTTCAGTCATCACTAAAGAATACCAACTGCCCCTTCTCTGGGTGTAACTATTTATGTGGGAGCTTTATTCTCTTTTGGGTTCACTTACATCTCTTAGTATAATTAGAATTGGAGGAGTCACTATTGTTATAGTTTCTCCAAAGTTACCTACCTAGAAACCTCTCCTTCCTGTTCCTGAGGATCTCTAGGACAATGGCTTATATTGCTACCAGTACTGTCTTTTAAAAAAGCTTTTCTTGGCAGGGCATGGTGGCTTACACCTGTAATCCCAGCACTTTGGGAGGCCAAGGCAGGTAGATCATCTGAGGTTAGGAGTTCAAGACCAGCCTGGCCAACATGGCAAAACCTTATCTCTACTAAAAATCCAAAAAATTAACTGGGTGTGGTGGCAGGCACCTGTAATCCCAGCAATTTGGGAGGCTGAGGCAGGAGAATCGCTTGAACCTGGGAGGCAGAGGTTGCAGTGAGCTGAGATCGTGGCATTGCACTCAACCTGAGAAAAAAAAAAAAAAAAAAAGCTTTTCTCTCTGCATTGCCTCAATAGAGGAGAGAATGAGAGCCTTACTTCCTTGTATTGTGCCATTTCTTCAGTCACTATCATGCCACCTTTCAAGGTGAGGGTAGCTTATCTGACTTCATAGAAAGGTTAGTGGTTTTAAAAGTAATTGCAAGGTAGAGACAAAATTTTTTAAAAGAATTCTCTATACTAAATATATATTTCAAATAGTCTAAGCTAAAAGCACCAAAGAATTTAAGCCTTCACTACAAGTCATGATTATTCAGAAAAGAACTCTTTACCTTCTCATTCATTGTATGATCAACAATTACTTATTGGATTCTATTTCAGTTGCTCTTCCACATCTTAGAATACAACTATGAACCTCTCCCTCCATTTGAGAAACTTAACATCCTACTCGCAGAAATTAAAAAGACCTCCAGGACACATCTCCATTACATAGCAATAAATTTATCATATACAGTAATCTGTTCTTGCAGAATTCAACCCGAGAAGAAGTTCTTAGTGTTCATTGGCACCCCAAGTCGTTAGGAACAATTCACGTGTGAGGACTGTGTTTGAGCACGTGAAAACATCTACTCAGAGGTCCACAGCAGCAGCAAATGTGAGTGACAGGCATGAATGTTAGAGTTTTCTCAATATATACTGAGTCACTATTGGAACACACACAGGCTCACACATTTTCACTTCTCTTAATTGCAAGTTGTTCCTTTCATAATGGAAATTGAACTTTATTATTATTTAGGTGACGGGCTAATAGTTGATACTTATGTTTCTTAATGACACATTAGCTAAACAAATACACAAAATCTCTAAAATGTTCCGTTTAAAAGCCCTTAACATTCTTAGACAAGACCATTCTCAAGTCTCAAATTTGAGAATGGGGAAGGTGGGCACTTTCTCAGTTCTATGCATGTGGTGAAGAGAGGGAGCATTTAGCTCAGTCGTAACTGCACAACTAGATACGATATGGAATGGGCAAATTTGAGGAAGGAAGTAGTTGAGGAGACAGAGAGATAAATAGAGGTAGGCAACTGCATTTTCCTGTGGCAAACAAATCTCTGAGTTTAAGATTAAATTACATTAGCCTTGGGGTAAAATAAAGTGAGTATAATAAGCTTCACTTGGAGAAATCAGTCCAGCAGGGCTGCCAGGTTGCACAATTCTAGGCGTACCATTCTCATGGTGTTTAATGTGAAAAGCATTCCTTGGAGTACAGTGTCATTTACATGGATTGCAATGTGGATGATGCCCCCGCTGGAGTTGTGCAAAACAGCTTGTAGTGACAGAAGCCTTTAGAATAGTAACAATTTTAACTTTCATGTAAATTACTTGTAATTGTTACTTTCTTTGGAAAGTCTTCCAAAATCAGCCATTCCCTGCATCTCATGCTAAGTTAAATATCTTTTCTCAACGTTTTCATAGTGCTCAGTGTACTGCTATTATAGCTGTTATCACACCGTCTTATAAAAATTGGGTTTCTTCTCTGTTTCCCTTCCTAATTGTAAGCTCTGGGTCTTTTCTCTCTCTGTACCAAAGGTTCCAAGCACGGTGTCTGGCACAAAGAAAATGTTCACTAGATGTTTCCTGAATTAAAAGTAAATTATTATCCATAAGATATACCCAATTGCTTTGAATTTTTTCCTAATATTAATTTGTTGTCAATGTAGTTCACAGAGAATGCACTATGCTACTATTTATTAAATTAAATATCTGCTTCAAGTAGCATATTAAAAATTAAGCTTAGTTAAATCTCAATTTCCTGTGATCATTATATAAGTTGCTCATTGCTGCATCTCGTATTAGCTTGGTTCAATGACTAGACAGCAATTAACATGAGTGCTTAATGACCACTTTCCTATTTTGATATATTACTAATGATACTTACATTTTAAAGTGCTTTGGGGTTAATTATAAATGCTTATAATTTGCCTACCCTTCTGACTGACAGCACATTCTTACACCTAAAAATATGATGAGTATTCCAGACCTGTGTAGGAAGAAGGCTGGTCTACAAGGCTCAGCAATCAACATTTCAATTCTTCAGTTCTCTCAACTCACCTAAACTATTTTTAGAATCTGTATTTTAGCATCAGTAATGCAAAAAAGAAAATATTTTTGAAATGTGATCCAAACTTTAAGTGTTTCGTGATAACAGAAAAGAACATATTGTTATTGGGCAATTGTAACACTCCCTTACCAACAGGAATTTAAGGGGTAACACAATGGTCTCTCCTTGTTTCTCTCTCTCTCTCCCTTCTGATTTACACCTATACTCATGCTGCTTCTTTTGAGGCTACTTGTTTATTTGTTTGTTTGTTTGTTTATTGAGACAGAGTCCTGTTCTGTCACCCAGGCTGGAGTCAGTGGTGCCATCTCAGCTCACTACAACCTCCACCTCCCAGGTTCAAGCAATTCTCCTGCCCCAGCCTCCTGAGTACTAACTGAGACTACAGAAGACACACGCCACCACGCCTGGCTAATTTTTTGTATTTTTAGTAGACACAGGGTTTCACCATGTTGACCAGTCTAGTCTCAAACCCTTGAGCTCAAGTGATCCACCTACCTCGGCCTCCCAAAGTGCTGGGATTACAGACATGAACCATGGTGCCCAGCCCCTTTTGAGGTTATTCAAACATTGACTTCTCCAGGAGATGATGCTGTGATTCTAACGTAGCTGACATCTCAGAAAATGCATATTATTTAAAGTAAATCGTTAAACAAAATTTATCTCTTGGACGTGAAATGAATGTCCAGATATAGAAATACAACGATCACAGGCATTTTTATTGTTTTCATAGATTCTACATTAATATAATAAAAAACTGAAGTGAAGCTGTGTAGTTAGATTGCTGTCTCTCATTTCACACACTTAACTGTCTTTATAAACATTCCTGTAAATTCAAACTAAATTATAAACTTTCCAGTCCATAGCAATGTATCTTGTTTCTGGTCTGCTTTCTTAAAATAGTCTGTACGCTGTCCATGGATAGTATTTAATGATCATTATTAACATATTATTTATATTAAAAGTATGTATTTTAACTTTCTGAATTATTTAGCCTAGCTAATAATCCTAAAATAAGATAATGACAGTTATATGCAATAGAAAACTAGAATGCAGTTGGCATTTTGTTATAATACTTCAGCAGGTGTAGCCAAAAGTTTACAGCTTTTGTCATGATGATTTGTTGACAGCTGTCCAACAAAACAGTTCAAAAAGATGATTTGCACAGGCCAGCTTCAAGGAAGACATGATGAGGGGGAGCAGGCAGTCACCTTAGAGTTGTGCAAGTAAGCGTACAAATCTAAAAATTAGAGATCAGAAAGATCCCAGTGGTCCCTGGACTTTAAAATTCTCTAGAATAGATCGTTGCACTGAACCCAAATCACATCAAAAATGAAAGTTATCCTCTTCTTATGACAACTATTCCTGCTTCAGTACCTAAAATATAGTAGGGGCTCCATAAATATTTATGGATTAATATTGACTGAATAAGGAATGACAAAGCTACTACCACCACAGCATCAAAAAGAATCTGAATGGGAAATAAGAAGTTGGCTACCTTTACAAACACATCTCAGAATGGATACTGATGGTGTCATAATTTTGTGGGCCACACGATTATGTTCTTCATTCATAAATGAATTTAGCATTTTATTATAAGTACTAAAGTGATATTTAATTATAGAGTTAAAATTGAAAAAAAAATGGTAAATGATTTAGAAGTAGAACATTTGTTTATACTTGATTAAACTGTTTTGGTCATTATGTATCTTTTCACTCCTTGCCTTTGAATAAAGATCCTCATTTTCATTTACTCTTAGCACACTTCAAGAAATGCAATTAAAAGCTGATGAGTAACCAAGATAGTGTTACTGGGAATGAGGAAATATTTACTTTCTGTAGAGTGCAAATTAAGTATGCAGATTTTGTATTCAATAGATCACAATTTTACATAACTCTGAAGCAATGTGTTTGAAAGGCCAAGCACTAATAATTCAACATCATTCAAACAATTGTTTCCAAGTTCCCTTTATCATTTCTCTGTACCTCAATTGAATGAGTCACTCATATTAGATTGCTGGTCTTATTAAGAAATCCATTCTGTTGAGTATCTTAGACATTTTTAATAAAAGATCTTTTTTATCACTTTCCTATTTACATTGTTCAGATGCATTAACTTGAGTATTTTGTCATTTAGAATAATAACTCATCAATCTGTTAGCTCACCGTTCTTTATGTTACTTTTCTTAGTGCTTTGAAATGTGCAGTTTCGAATCTCTGAAATGTTACAAACGACCAGATTGCTAATTGCTTTGGATGCTGTGAAAAATAATTACTGCACATTATTTTTGATATTTAATTGACAGTGTAATGCGTTTAACTAAAGACCTGCAATAAACTATTTCTAATTACTGAGGGTGGTGGAGTGGAAAAGTAGGCTGTAAAACTTTACAAGGGAAACCATGTTTCTCCATTATGTTAGAAGTCATTGTTGATATGACTTTTTCAGAGACAAAACATTCCCCCAAATAAGAAGTTCTAGAAATCTAGAAAGAGTTGTGGAATATTTCTACTCATGACGTAGTAAGGATTTTTTTAAATTATTGCTTTGGATAGATTGTACTGGTGATAGATGTCATATGCTAAATTTATTATACTTGCAATAATTTTTTTCAGATGGCAGAACTTTATGAGAGAGAAAATCATGCCACTGCCAGAATGAGTAATACTTATCACTGGCCTGTATTCGATTTATTTGGCTTCTGTAGGACATTTAGCTGAAAAGTTATGCCAAATTTTAGATGTCATTGAAATATGTAGATATTATCAGGAACCAGGTCTGTTCTTATTTCTCAAGGTAAGAACTTACTGTTATAAGCTGATCTCTGATAATAACACTTAGAACCTGGCACAAGGAATTCTCATTGTCTACTAGTGCCACAAAGAGAGATATAAAAGATGTTAGGTCCTTTGAAAAGATGTATACTCATTCTATTCTCCTGTGACTCTAGGATATTATTAATAATCAGCATATTCTTCTTTTCCTCCTTATAACCCCTGGTTTTAGAAAAAGTCTCCATTAGTGTTTTGTTATATTGTTGATTTAATTTTGATTATATATATTTTCCAAAACACAGCTAAAATAAGTGACCTGTTTCAGGGAATGTAAATTATTTTCAGAATTTCAGAATTTGAAAAGGGATAAGAGGAAGGAGAAAATGCTGGGCTGGTGTGAAGCGATAGCCCGTAACCCTCACAGAATTCCAAACAACACGCGAACACCCGAGATCTCAGGGGATTTGGCTGACACCTCACAAACCTCCACATTGGTGAGTGGAAAGTTATTTTACCTCAAATTGGCTTGTATGTAAATAGAATACTAAAGAAATGTGGGGAGGATGACCTTATAACTAAATGTTATCCTTGTTTACAACAGTATTTGCATTTGTATTATATAATATGTTCATATAGATTTGGTTAGTAAACTAACACAAACACCTTCGTGACATATAATATTAGAGTTTAATTCCAATTAAACAGTTGTTTTTCTTTTTATTAGTTTGGACATCATCCATTTATTATGTTAGTGACCTTAAAATATTTAAATTAAAGTTTATGTTCTTGGATTCTATACTGCATGATGAAATCAGTTGAAGAAAAGTAAGTACGCAGTCATCTAAAGATGATTTAAAGAAAATCAGAATCCTACTTTCTGTATTTTTCTATATTTTTTCTAAAAATGTCTCCATAATAAAATCAAAAATTATAATTTTCACAACAAATTGTGAATTAACACAATTGCAAAAATAATCTGAAGACCAATTCAAGAATGTAGTCCTTCATGTTTTATTTGCTGTGATAAGTTTAAATGCTGAGCTTTAACTAGCCATCATTTTCCAGGGATTAGGACAAAGCATTCATTAGGAAAACGAGTTTTAAATGTCTTTGTTTAGATTTGGCTGTAACATTCTTCATTTTAATTTAAAGGAGGAAAATTCCATTCGGTCTCCGGGTTTTAAACTAATATTAGATATATTTTAATTATTGTTTTACCTTTTTATAAGAACGAAAGTGTTTTGATTAGCCTGATTTATTAGCAGTTGAACATACAATTAAATATGAACACAGAACCATTTAGATTTTTTTTTTTACTGTTTATTTTGTTTTATTTTACAATTTATATTATTTGACTATCTTACTACGTTTGGGCTGCTATTACAAAATACCATAAACTGGTAACTTATGAACAACGGAAATTTATTTCTCACGGTTCTAAAGTCTGGGGTCCAAGATTAAGGTGCTGGCTGTTTTGGTGTCTGGTGAGGGCCTGCTTTTCTGATTCGTAGATGATGCCTCCTCACTGTGTCCCTACATGGTGGAAGGGGCAAATGAGCTCCCTCAGGGTTCTTCTATAATGACACTAATACCGTTTATGAGGGCCCCACTCTCATGACTTAATCACCTCCCAAAGGCTCTACCTCCTAATATCATCGCCTTGGGGGTTAGGATTTTGACATGAATTTTGGGAGGATACAAGTATTCAGACCTTAGCAGTCACATAGAAATGACGACCTTGAATTAACCTTAGTGAGTTGATATTAAGAGAAACCATCTGAAGGAATAGACTTTCACTTGATAAAACATAGAAAGAGAAGTGAGGATCTTGCTTAAATCCCATCCTTAGATTGTAAGGGGAGGGCTGAGGATATGGAGAGATGTGTGCAGAACTACTGGGTATTCAAAGTTTTAGGGAATGGTTTCCTTTTGAAATTGTCATCTGCATTGTCTCGTCTCACTCTGAAATGACTTATGTGTTACATCTGGAGAGCATAAAACTCTGAGGCATGAGTTAACACTACTAAAACATTGTATTACGTAATAGGTATGCGTACAGCTGTACTTTGTCAGGTACCGTACTATAACCAAGTATTTTTAAGTAAGAAAAAATTACTGCTCCTGTGCTTTAGTGTGTACCTCCTATTTCGTGGAATCATAGATCAAAAACCATAAAAACTGTGAGCAAATTTTTGGACTGGCTTTCTGCCTATAATTGGGTAACCTAATAATAAACCTAATAACAGCTTCATTTTACAGATATGCACTGAGGCCCACGAAAATTAATTGACTTTCCCAGTGCCACTTATCTAGTAAATAATAAAAGGGTTACTAGGAATGGGACTTCTCAAAACAATGCTTTTTCTGCTACACCTCATAATCTCAATTTCTTGATAACATTTTCTTCACATTCAAATAATTTTAATATAAAGTTACCAATAGAATTAAATCCAGTAATTAAATCTAATGCTGTGTTACAGGGGTAACCTCTATACACTTTAACATATAACCCCCAAATCTCAGTTTCTTAACATATAAAATAAGAGGTTTCTTCCTTGTGTTATGGGCTGATGTGTGTTGGCCAGCTCTCCTTGGAGGTTCACTGCCAAGTCACGATTTAAAGATCCAGACTCCTTCCATCTTTTGATGCTGCCTTTGTAAACACATGATCACAGGGGAAATGGAAGAGATTGTGTGGAACATCGAGCATGGGCCATTATGGAGCAGCCTTGAATGCATGGACATCCTTCCATTTCAGACCCAACAGAACTGCGAGGGAGGCTGGCTGCCTTTCTATGTGGCCAGAAAAAGGAGATGGAATTAATGGGCATATAACCCATCTCTGCCACAGTCCATCTTACTGGTCACCAGATATTCATGTCATGTTCCATTATCTCCTGAAAAGAGATGATTACTCTTCACGAGTGACAATTCAAATTCTTTCAGTCACTAATTTCAGCACATATTCATGATCTCTGGTTAGCCATTGTCCTCATCAAATGATGAAAATGAATCACCCATGAACAATTTACCTGCATTTTGCAGTCCACTTCCCATGCACCTAATATAAAAGAGAAGCATAGGAAAAGGGAAACCACAATAAATTGTGATACTTAGATAAAGAAAGAATCAGGTACACATGTCAATCACAGGCACAATCCTGCTGGAAAGACATTATAAAGTCTCCCAATCTAGAGGTCAGCAATAGGGTCTGAACACTTCCCTGGGATATCCTCCTTGTCCATAGTTCCCTGTAGCCTCTGGCTATGACTTCTCAGATGTTTCTCTTTTTCCATTGTCCTGTTTAACTGTATTTGAAGTGCCTATTGAGAGCTATATTACCTTATTTTTTTTCCTGTTTGGGGAAGATAATGGGACCTAGAGTTATTTTAAGTTTTAAACATTTAAGTGTTGTATTCCGGAATCATGGGATTTTACTACTACAATACCCTGAGATCTCAGTAGGGTTTGCCTTGAGTCTGCTACACAAATGGAACTTTTCAGTGGGCCTTTGTTGTTCAATGCCTTCATCAATGTCATGTTCCACCATTTGGGCTTTAGAAGAAACCAGCCATTTTGCTCAATAAGTCCTGGAAACCTCTGTATTCTGTTTTTCTATGTATCTGCCTTCACACTAGCCACTCATGTTTCTCTTGTAATATCCCGCCAAATGTAGCCAGTAATAGTCAACATACACTACTAAACTTTTGTTTTCCAATCTCTTTTGAGTATTGCCAGCCCAGCAGACTCACTGTCTGCCTCTCTAGTTAATTCAAGCAGCAGTTTTGCCAAGAGTTTTGACAAAACATTATGCAACTAGAAGGCTACTTTTGAATCACTTTTCTTTCTACCCGTTGCCCAACCATTAAAGAGATACTATATATTTTAGAATTGTGCTATGGTGGCTTTGTCTTCAAATTTCTGTATTTCAATAGTATAAAAATTGGAGTACAGTCAGGAAAACAGGAAGAAAATCAGCAATTTTAACAAAGAGAATATAATATGCGAAGTATTTAATCTGGTATTGGAAAGCTAACATGTCAAAAAGGTTCACAAGTTTAATATCTGAAGAAATAACAACCCCTCATACAGAAGAGCAACAAAGGGAGGAGGCTGGAATTGTTAGAACCTGAAAGACTAGAGGACAAGCCCCTCAAAACTATGTCTTGGTCCTCTGAGGAGGAGTGCATCTCCCCAGATACAGGTACCTCAGGAGTTCAGAGGTGGGATCCTGTGGATCTAGGACCCATATCCCTGAAGAGGATGCACTTCTCTATTTTTATACATTTGGGGTGGTGGTGGTGCAATAAGGATAGTTCAGCAAGTGTAAAATAAACTTAGAAACTGGACCCAACATCCATTACTGATCTAAAGAAGCATTGCTGGAGTGACACTGACGGAAACAGAATAAACAAGAATGAGTCCTTTCTCCTCCTGACTTCTAGTTGTCTTCAGGACTACCATTGGCAGAACCCAACCAAAAGCATAGTGGCAAAGAAGAAATCTGGTTTGAAGTCTCCCAGCTTTAGGATCTTGAGGTAGAATATAGAAAAATGGGTTTAGGGTCAAGAGGCAACAGTATAGAAAGTTAAGGATAGGAGCTTTAATAAATAAACTCAGACATTTCAGACTTAACGTGACAAAGGTTTGCTTTTGCTCACCAGTCAGTCTGATACAGATAATATGACACTCCAGCAAAAAAAATACAGAGTTCTCCTGCTGCTATTATATTATAAATATGGCTTTCGAATTTATCAGAGAAGAGAAACAGTGGGAGTGGGTAATCATGGAGATATATGGTTTAGGTTTGGAAGTGATATGTATCACTTCTACCCTGATACCTTTGGTGGGAAACCAGTGACATAGACTAATGGATCTTTAGGAATGATGAAAAATACAGTCTTCCTATATAACCTGAATAGGGAAATTGAAAGCATTTAGCCAGCCTATATCACAAATGCATTCCTTCTTTGGTAAGTAGCCTGCTTATCCTACATTTCCATTTTATATACCCATGCTTTTATTATTACTATTTTGCTGTCATCCAGAGCAGTTGAGGCTTTCCAGTACAAATTATACCCCATCTAAAGATGACTATAATAATGATGGTGGCTGATTATTATGTTCCAAGAACTTTTCTAAGTGTTTTACAAATAATCTCATTTTTAATACTTAACTATAATTCGGTATGGCAAGTGTGATAATTACCCCCATTTTATAAATAAAGAAACTGAGGTATAGAGAAATTTTAAAACCGTCCAAGATAACTTAGGTAATAACTTGTGAAAATGGGACTCCAACAGTCCAATCAGTCTCAATCTAGAGGGCCACTCTATCACGCCTTTCTCAGGTTAAGGGGAAGAAGACAGTCATTATTTGGATTGTACATATTTGGCTAAACACAAAGATTATAAATGAGATAACAATTCATTGCACTGTGGCATAAAGACAAATAGGATATTTCCTTTATAATCTAAGATTATGCATATCTACTAGATTATTTTCTACTCTGCATTGACTGACTTATAGCTAGTCTCATAGTCATTTTCCACATACAATTCTCTATAACTGACCTGATTGAAAAGAGTAGTTTTTTTTTCTTTTTTTAATCTGTAGAGCAATTCATACTACCCGCATTTTAAATTCAGAAAATATTTATTGAGCTTAAAATCTTTCATAATGAATAATAACCTTGAGGGGTTTAGAAGATTATGCTTATTAAGCACATATCCTCACAATTGTAACCTAAGGGTGGGATGTGGCCTCATCTTGTATGATAGCCAGGGGAGAAACCTCTCTCTTTTAAATTTAGCGTAACATGATTTTACTCTTTAAAAACAAAAACATCTTATACCGACTATACCCTTAAGGAATTTACTGAATCAAATCAGAGTTTCAATATTAAATTTAAAATGAGAGCAAAGGAGATCATAAGAATCAGAAGTAAGAAGGTGAAACATTTTATGAGGATTACAGTTGAAAAATCCATGGAAGTCAAAACAAGAAGATTAAAAAAGTGTCATTTTAGATGATCAGCAATGACTCCAGAGAAAATTACACTCCTATAATCAATGATGATTTTTTGAGGCTCCAAATAGACTGTAGTTACAAAAAAAAAAAGAACAAAGTGTCATTCTATGTGTCTGATAGAGGTGAGTTGCCACTTTCAAACATATATTCATCAGATCAGAGCACACTTTCTAACCTGTGTATTATATTCCAGGATGAGATGCTTCTTGCTCTAGAAAAAAATTAAAGAAGAGAAACTAGATAAGAAACTCTCAAGGAGAAGTATGTAATACACATATATGAAATTAAAATGAAAAATGACTTGTAATCAGACATATATTTATAAAACTTTTCAAAGCAGTCTTTATGTCCATCGTTTCATTACAGCCATAACCCATTGTACTCAGGTAAAATGCAGATTTAATTATTCAAACAGATAATGAAATAGGACTGTTAAAAGTTTAGGCAATACACTCCAAATCATAAGAATTTAGATCTTCTAATTTTTAGGTTATTTATACACAACACCCATTATGAGAAGTTGATCCTGTTGTTTGTACAACACCAGTGGAAAGACTGTAACTCGGGTGCAGTGGCTCATGCCTGTAGTCCCAGCACTTTGGGAGGCTGAGGCAGGAGGATCACTTGAGGCCTGGAGTTCAAGAGTAGCCTGGCCAACATGGTAAAACCTCGTCTCTAATTAAAATACAAAAAGTTAGCCAGGCGTGGTGGCGGCTGCCTGTAATCCCAGCTACTTGGGAGACTGAGGCAGTTGAATCGCTTGAACCCAGGAGGCAGAGGTTGCAGTAAGCCGAGATCTCACCACTGCACTCCAGCCTGGGTGACAGAGCGAGACTCCATCTCAAAAAAAAAAAAAAAAAGAAAAAAGAAAAACTGTAATTTGAAAAGGTCAAATAAAGAAAAAAGGTAGTAGCAGGTAAGAAGGGAGGATTGGTGAGCTTGGGTTCTGTCAGATTTTAAATGCTGAGATTTTTCTAATTTAACATAAAAAATCTCTAGAAATAAAACAAATTTACTGATAATACATGTTTTGCAAGTCAAATTTTCAGCTACTGAATCAAATACCTTCTTACACAGCCTCAGTATTAATAAAACAAGCAGCTAAAAATAATCAAGTTTAATTTTGTCATAATCTTTTGTTTTCAGAGTAGATGTGTTGAAAGTTTCAAACCTATGAAACTCATGAAAGATCAAGAATGAAAATTATATACTTTTATTTTGACTTTAAGAAGTGTGTAAGTGAATTTTATGTTTTAATTGGGTAATCTTATCATTATCAGCTTATTGTTGTTCTAGTTCTTGTTACTTATAGGCCATTCAATTATCCTTTGTTTTAAGCTAAACCAGCCCACTTGGGTGTTTCAATACTAGGATGAAAGCAGCCCCTAGACTTGAGATTTTTTTTTCTTCTAGAATCCCATTCTTTATTATTTAATAAACACTGTCATTCTCTGGATATCGTACAGAAAACGATCTGGCTTTCACTCAGTTCTTTGTGCTCTGCTCAAGCTGTTTATGCATTCCACGCATTTTATTAAGTTTTTATTATATTCCTTGAGTACAGCGCATGAACTGAACAAAAGTGGGATTGTGTTTTTCTTACAAAACTCTATTAAGCACAATATCTTGTATATTAAACCTTTTCTGCCTATTAGAAATGGCATATGCCTTAAAATATGGAAGAACTAATCATAAAAATCAAACAAGTCCGAGATGGTTTCTGTGATCAAAATACAATGTAAAAGTTTCAGAAACTAAAATGATTATAAAATTACATTCTGTTATATTAAAATTCTGCCTTCAGTAAGAATCTTGAATATTGCAGTTTCTCCAGTGCATATGACAATGAAACGTAAATTTGTCCTTACAAAGAAACCAAATTTACCGGTTAATATTTACCAGTGACATCCTCCTGACTCTCTTCCAAGTTATGCCCATCTTCTACTCTTAGTCGATTACAAGGTTAAAGGAAATCATACATCCACCTACAGCAAACGGACCAGAATTGCCCCGCAAACATAGCCTCTGTTGGAATCCAAATAAATGGTAAACAGAAAGAGGAGGTTGAGTATATTAAATTTCTCAGTAAACCTATTGCCTTATTTCCAACAGACTCACCCTTATTTCTTTTAGTCTCTGTGCAAGTGGGCCAGTTTATTATACAGTGGCCTTAATGCATTCTGAAAAGAAATCAGGTCAGAGCAGATAGAGTTTTCAGCTGTGTTTTTTTTTCCTCATTTTTCTCTCTCCTTTTAATTCTTTCTTATTCAATCATGTATCAGTTATTGTTTCCAACTGCTATTACAAAGCCTTTGCTAAGTACTGCCGAAGGCAATGGTGAATGAAATCTAAATTTTTATTAGAATAACCATCACAAACAAATGAGAGAAATTAAGCTAAAGACGCAATGCCTTTTAAGAACTTTGATTTTTGTAGGAAAGTAAAATCGTTAAAAATTATCCCAATGGTTGTTATGGAAACAGATTGAATTGAAGAATGCAAAGGGGAGACTGATGCTTTAAACTTCACACCGTGAGGAAAAAATTACATTAGCTGTGCAGCTTAAGGTATCGTATTAACTTTAATTGTATAGTTACTGAACAATGTCAAAACATGATTATTCACAATAGTAATAATTGATCTAAAAATGCTCCTTACATGAATAAATCGTTTCCTCTAAGGAGTAAAGTCGTGAGATCATGTTCACAGCTGCTCTTTATCAAAATGTGTCATGTCTGTCTACTTAATTTAGATATAAATGACATTGTTAGTTCCTCTGAAAGGTGTTTAATTCTTAGTGGTTGTTTAATTCTGCTATGTGTATAGTGTTTAGAACACTTTAGTTTTTTAATATCTTAATTTCGTTATCAGAGGATTAGTGGGTGGAAACTCAAATAGGAGAGGCCCTATGTGTGTATATATGTGTGTGTTTGTGTGTGTGTGTGTGTAACTGAGGTACATTGTTTCTCCCCATTCACAGATAACAAAGATGCCAAAGGTTTCTTCTTTGTCTTTGCTTTTGTGGGAATGCTTTTATGTTTTATAAAAAGGGAGCAGGCAGGACAGATTAACCTGATCGTTGTTGTGTCAGCTTGGTTTTGCCTCAGAATAAAAATTGTAACTGGAAATAAATGGGACCTGTTAGAATAGGACTTAACTATCCAGAGCTGTTTCCATGTAAAAGACAAGTAAAATAAATAAATTATAGTTCTCAAAGAAATTTATGTATCAAGACACAATAATTAATAATACAATCATAATATTTTAATGCTTTTTCTAACCCAAAGAATTTGGATGTATACTCTAAAAGTTCGCAGTAACTATGAAAGTAGGTAATAACCCTTCTCCTTATACAGAGAGAGAAATTAAGATCCAGAAAGATTAGAAAAATGGTGGAACAGGAATCCAGAGTCCTATATCTTCCCAGTCCTTTATGCTGCTTCACAGAGAATGTTTTGTTCATGTACATATTTGATAGACAGTTACATGATATAGCATGACGGTTCTTAACCTGGCACAATTACTCTGCTGATTCTCCATCTGTAACACACAAGCTTCGTAAGTCCACTATCAACCACCAGGTCCATTACAGATTGTACTATCTAATTTATGAATTGTTTAGTATTCGGCATTGTACATCATTAAGTTGCAATTTTGGGCTCCATAGCTGTTTATCATGGAACAGAATAGGAATAAATGAATCACAGAGAAAATGAATGATTGGCTATATTCTCATTCAGAAATATTTGAATCACAGTAATCTCCCAGTTGGAAAATGTCTTCATTAATTTACCTGGCTACTCTATATTGAATCAGTTGTATACCAAACGCTATCCTACGCAACCAATATGCAGTTTGTTTTTTAAAGGCACAATCCCATCCTCATTAACCTAATCACATTGGCCTTGGCAAATAATTTATAACTAAATCTCAAAAAGCAATCGCAACAAAAACAAAAATTGTTAAGCAGGAACTAATTAAATTAAAGAGCTCTGCACAGCAAAAGAAACTATCAACAGAATAGACAGACAACCTACAGCATGGGAGAAAACATTTACAAGCTATACATCCAACAAAAGTCTAATATCCAGAATCTCTTAAAAACTTAAACAATTCAACAAACAGAAAACAAAGAACACCATAAAACATGGGCAAAAACTAACACAGGGACAGAAAACCACATACCACATGCTCTCACTTATAAGTGGGAGCTAAATGATGAGAACACAGGGATGTATAGTGGGGAACACATGCTGGGGCCTTCGGAGAGTGGAAGGTATGGGGAGGGAGAGGACCAGGAAAAAGAATGGGTACTAGGCTTAATACTTGGGTAATGAAATAATATGTACAACAAACCATCATAATACAAGTGTACCTATGTAACAAAACTGTACTTGTAGCCCTGAACTTAAAAGAAAAATTTTTTAAAGAAGAAAACAAATTGAAAAAACAAATGGGCAAGGGGCATGAACCAACACTTCTCAAAAGAAGACATACAGGCATCTAACAAACATATGGAACAATACTCATCATCACTTATCATTAGATAAATGCAGATCAAAACCACAATGGCATACCATCTCACACCACTCCAGAATGGCTATTATTAAAAAAATTAAATGACAATACATATTCTCACTTATAAGTAGGGGCTGAACAATGAGAACACATGGACCCAAGGAGAAGAGGAACACACACTGGGTCCTGTAGGGGTTAGGTGGCAGGAGGAGAGCATTAGGGAAAAGAGCTAGTGCAGGCTGGGCTTAGTGCCTAGGTGGTGGGTTGATAGATCCAGCAAACCACCATGGCACATGCTTACCTATGTAAAAAACCTGCACATACTGCGCATGTACCCTGGAACTTAAAAAATAAAATAAAATAAAAGCAGATGTTGGCAAGGTTGCAGAGAAAAGCAAACACTGATACACTGCTGGTGGAAATGTACATTAGTTCAGCCACTGTGGTAAGCAGTGTGGAGATTCCTCAAAGGACTTAAAACAAACCTGCCATTCAACCCAGCAATCTCATTACTAAGTATATACCCAAAGAAAAATACGGTGTACTACCAAAAAAACACATGCACTCGCATGTTCGGTGCAGCACTATTCACAATAGCAAAGACAGGGAATCAACCTAGATACCCATCAATGGTGGACTGAATAAGGAAAATATGGCACATTTCCACCATGAAATACTACGCAGCCAAAAAAAAAAAAAAGAATAAAATCATGTCCTTTGCAGCAACATGAATGACATTGGAGGCCATTATCCTAAGTGAACTAACCCAAGAACATAAAACCAACTACTGCATGTTCACACATATAAGCAGCAGCTAAACACTGAATACACATGGGCACAAAGAGGGGAAGCAATAAACACTGGGGACTTCTTGAAGAGGGAGGAGGGCAAGGGGACATTGAAAAACTACCTATTGCACCCTGTGCTCACTAACTGGGTGAGGAGATCATTCATACACCACACATCAATGGCACACAATTTACCCATGGAACACACCTGCACATGCCTCCCCTGAACCTGAAATAAAAGTTAAGAGAGAAGGGGCAAAAGAAAAAACAGACACAATGGGTATTCCCAGTGAACAGTGAAGAGAAGCGTGTGTCAAACAAATTCTTTGGGAATGAAACAAGAACATGTAAGTGTATTTGTATTCGCTCACTTGACAAAACACAGGGTAGAAAAAGAACACGACAAAAGCAAATATTGCTAACCTTTATTGAATACATACTACGTGCCATGAGCCCCTGACATGTTAACAACTCACATAATCCCCACCACAGCATTATAAGAAATGTACAAACTCCTCATTTTGTAGAGGAAAAAGGTAAGTAATTTGTCAAAGTTTACCCTGTAAGTAAATCAAAGTTTAGGATTCATGCTCTAAGACACTCTTCTGTGCTGCAAAAAATATGCTCAGGTAAAGATACAAATAGTGACTTCATTTAAAAAAAGCTTCATTTAAATTCATGCTTAACTAACTGTTACTAAACACTTATTTTACATATATATGTAATATTCTCTAATACGTACATATACATATATATCTCAGAGATACATGATTCTCAAAATAGGCCTCTAATGTAGATACTGTGTTCCCCATTTCACAGATGGGAATCTAGAATTTTGTTTAAACATCTTGCCCAAGGTGACACATTAAGATTGGATAGATAGATAGATATCAGATATACCTGATATGGCTGACTGATTATCCTCATGGGTACATATAATTATCTACTACATTTCTGGAGGAAGAGGTAAAGTTGTTTGATAGATTCTCTTTTTTAGGTTTAATTTGTTTTAACTTTTTAGCATAATGTCATTCAGGAAAGTATTCAACATTAGAAGACGATTCCTTAGGTTAAAAGCCAAAAGCCACCTCTTAGTTGATGGCCCGTTAAATTATTTTTATATCACCATAGTAATTGTCAACTGTAATTATTAGGTGAAATAATCCGTAAGTACAGCTTTGTGATTCCACATTAAGAAACCAGCAACTCAAATGCTGATATGAGAACTTAAACACCTGGTTTCTGTGTGTTTGATGCAGCCTACAGGAATAAAATTTAATTTAACAATCCAGTAATTCTTTAAAGATAAAAAATGAAATAGCTTTTCACACTGCAGTTACCAAGTTGTCAACTTCCACAGACACATTGTCATACCAACCAAATTTTATTACACATATTGCAATGAGACTGAAAATAAAAATTGGTTATCTTGTTTTCATGGGTTGAGTAATTTCACCTATGGAAATTAGACAAACTAGAACTATCCAATGGGCATAACATTGCTGATGTCATTATTGCCTCTTACTATGTGAGAATAAATTTAGAAATTAGTGCAACTATATGCATAACTGCATTATCAAAGCCTAGAAACATATCACTAACTGTACTTTCTGTAATTTCTTATATTTAGGTTCCACTGCTACTGGCTCACATTGATTCTTTTTTTGAAAAAAATAGATTGTATTTTATATAGCAATTTTATGTTCTTAGCAATACTGAGCAAAAGGTGTAGAAATTTTTCATATACCTCAGCCCCTACACAAGCATAGTCTCCCCAACTGTTAACATCCCCAAAGTGGTCCATTTGTTACAGTTGATGAACCTGCATTCGCGTGTCATAATAACTCAAAGTCCATAGTTTATATTGGAGTTTACTCTTAGTGTTGTACATTCTATGGGTTTGGACAAATTTATAATCATATGTTTCCACCATGATAGTAGCATAAAGAGTAGTTTCACTGCCCTAAAAATCCTCTGCTCCATCTCTTCATCCCTCCCTCCTCCCTAGCCCCCGTGTATTAATTTTTTTTACTGAAAGAATTACATTCTTTTACCTAATCTTAATACAGTGTGTGCTAATCTTTGAGTTACTACAATACGTTGAGTTTGCTATACAAAGGTAATGCAGTACAGAGACTTTAAAAAACTTTTTATTCATAAAAAATGTTTTTTTCCAGATTTATTGATGTATATTTGCAAAGCAAAAAATCATATATACCTATTTAAGATGTATACCATGATGTCTTTTTATACGTATACATTGTAAAATGATTACCAAAATCATTAATGTATTCATTACTTAACATAGTTATGCATATTTATCTCTGTGTGGCCAGAGGGCAGGGGTGAGAACACTTAAGGTCAATTCTTAGGAAATTTCAAGTATACATTGCAGCATTATTAACTAGAGTCACCATGCTTACATTAGATTACTGAATCTTTGTATATTTTCACGAGCATCTCCCCTTTTCCCCCACCTCCCAACCCCTGGGAACCGCCATTCTACTCTGCTTTTGTAAGTTCAACTTTTTAGATTCCATATGTAAGTGAGATCATACTTTTATTCTACCTTCTCATTTTCAAGGGACAAAGCGATGTTTTCTTCTAATCACATTAAACTATTGGGTACTATGCTCACTACCTGAGTGATGGGATCAGTTGTACCCCAAACTTCAGCATCACACAATATACCCATGAAACAAACTTGCACAGGTACCCCCAAATCAAAGTTGAATTTATAGAAATAAATAAGTAAAAGTAAAAGTGTTTCATTCAAATCATCTGCCTTTTTCTACTTCCTTTCTACACAAATGTCTGCTTTCCTTTCAGAGGGGTAGATTGAACACATCCCATTCCCTTCCTAGGGACCTCCAAAAAAAGGATTGTATAAAAACACAAAAAGGAAAAAAAACATTACAGTGAATAAAGATTTCAGTGAATTTCAGAAATGTAAAAGGCATAATTTATTTCATTTCTGTATCAAGTGTGATGTCATGTTTTTCTAGAGCCATCTCTGTTTCATCCAAATGATAATTAGATTGTCAAATTTATTAACATAAAGTGGGTCCTATTGTTCACTTAATGTCTGTAAAATCTATAGTGATGTCATTTTTTCTGTTCAAATATTGATATTTTGCTTAGTCTCTTTTTTGTGATATTTCTTGCTAGTTTTGACCAATGTTTGCCAAAGAACAGACTTTAGGCTTTTTCAATCTTCTCTATTGTACATTTGTTTTTTTCTTTACAGCTCAAGTGAGATATATTTTACATATCATTAAGTTGATTCATTTAAAGCACACAATTCAGTGGTTTTAATATATTTACAGAGTTGTGCAACCATCAGTATAATCTAATTCTGGAACGTTTTCAGTATTCCAAAAGAAACTTGTATGCATTAGCGGTTACTCACCAGCCCTTCCTCCATTCCCAACCAGTATTTGCCTCCTCCAACTGGGCAACTAGGATCTACTTTGTCTCTGTAGATGGGTCTAATCTAGACATCTCACATAAATTGAATCATGCAATATGTAGTCTTTCGTGACTGACATCTTTTATTTAGCATGTTTTTGAGGTTCATCCCTGTTGTAGCATATGTCAAAACTTCACTTCATTTTATTGTCAATAATATTGCATTGTATGAATACAGCACATTTTATTATCTGTCCATCAGTTTATTTGGGCTGTTTTCAATTCTTGGCAATTGTGAATAATGCTGCTGTGATCATTCAAAATGCAAGTTTTTATGTGAACCTATATTTTTATTTTCTTGGTTAGATGCTTAGGAGTGGAATTGATTGGTCTTATGGTAACTCAGTGTTAAACACTTATGGTAACTCAGTGTTTAACAATTTCAGGTACTGAAAAAATGTTTTCCATAGTGGCTATACTATTTTAAATTCCTACTAGGAATTTATGAGAATTTCCATTTCTATTCTTTTTTTCCAACACTTGTTATTGTCTGTCTTTTTTCTTATAGCCATCCTAACTGGTATGAAGTAGTACTTTATCATGATTTTGATTTTGATTTCTCTACTAACTAATAATGGTGATCTTTTCCTGTGTTTATTAGCTATCCATATATCTTCTTTCAAGAAATGCCTGTTGAACTTTTTATTATTACGTTGTCAGAGTTATTTTTGTATTCTACATACAAGTCCCCTATTAGATACCAGATTTACAAATATTTTCTTTTAGTTTATGGGTTGTCTTTTCACTTTATTAATGGTGTCCTTTAAAGCATAAAAGTTTTTCACTTTGATGAAATCCAACTTACCAGTCTTCTCTTTTATTGCTGGTGCTGTTAGTGTTATATCTAAGAAACTGTAACATAACCAAAGATCACAAAGATTTACTCCTGTGTTTTCCTATAAGAGTTTTGTAGCTTCAACTCTCACATTTAGGTCTATGATACACTTTGAATTAATTGTGCATGGTGTGAAGTAGAGATCCAAATTTATTCTTTTTCATGAATACAGTTATCATAGCAACATCTGCCACTAACTTGGAAGACAATTCAGTTCAATTATCTTGGCCCTTGTACATTTGTTTTTAATTTAGTTATTTTGTTCTTTTGAGTTATTGTTTTCTTTCTGCCATTTGCTTTGGGTTAAACTTGCTTATTTTCAAATTTCTTGATAAATATACTTATATCATTAAATAGCCATTTATTTTCTAAAACAGTTTTCTTTCCATATCCATGGGTTCCATTTATGTGGACTCCACATTCCTGGATTCAGCCAATGTTGGAGCCAAAATAGAAAAAATATTGTGTCTATACTGAACATGTACAGACTCCTTTTTTCTTGCCATTAATCCCTAAAAAATGTGATATAACAACTATTTCCGTAGGGTTTACATTGTATTAGAAACTGTAATTAATCTAGAGATGATTTAAAGTACATGGGAGGATGTGCATATGATATATGCAAATACTAAACCATTTTACATCAGGGACCCGAGCATCCACAGATTTTGGTATTTTCAGGAGTTCCTGGAACCAATCTCTCACAGATACGTGGGGATGGCTATATGTGCATTTTAAGGCTATAAATTTTCATCAAAGTATGGCTTTCCCTATATCACTGATTTGATCCAGGAAATACACTGTTTTAAAATTATTATGTGGTTCCAAATAGTCTTGTACTTCCATTAAGATTTTTTGACCCATCTTAGAAGGATATTTCTTATCTTTTAAACTTTGAAGAATGTTTTTAGTTGTCATTTTATTACTGATTTTAATCCTTTGAAATTTGTTACAATTGCTTTATGTAACACAAAATGGTAATTTTGGTAAATTTTCCATGTGTAATTGAAAATGCGTTTTGCATTTATTAGGTGCAGTGTTTTATAGAAGTCAATTAGCTAAAATTTGGCAATCATGTTTTTGATATGCGCACTTATTGATTTTTTGTTTGCATGTTTTAGTAGTTATAGAGACATGTTAGTGTTTTCCATTATGATTGTTGACTTTTCTTTTTAATTTTGTTAATTTGTTTCTTTATATTTTGAAGCTATGTATTAGTTGCATAAAATTATATTTACATATTCTTTTGTGTATTGACTGTTTTATCATTATAAAATGTTCTTGTTTAATAGTTTTGTTTCTTTCCTTAAAGTCTACTTTGATGTAGTTTAGCTGCATCAAGTCACTTTTTGAATCAAGTTTTTGTTTGAGATGTATTTTCATGTTGTTAACACATTTTTCTCTGTCATTATATTGAAGTTGTATCTCTTATATGCAACTTATAAATAGTCGTACATTTTAAATTTGCACTGAAACTATTTGCCTTTTATTTGAGTTTGAGTTTATATAATGACTTTTAATATTGGTGTTTAAGTCTACTATCTTACTATTTTTTTTTTATATTGCAACTGCTTTTTTGTTCCCATTACTTCAGTTTGAACATAGCTTTGACACTTTCTACTTGTGTGACCATAGACAAGTAAGATTTACAGTGTTGAAATAACTTCACCAAGTCTGTTAGCACTGGATCTAAAATTCTGTCCTTCCGACTCGTATTGCTTCCCTTAATTGTGATTCATGATAATGGTATGTTTGATTCTGAATCTACCAATAATTAGTGGTGTGTCTTTATTTATGTTAGGCACTTAACTTTCTTATGATTATACAAATATGATAACTGTCTTATGCTTATGGTATTTTTAATTTTCACAAAAAAATGCATTTCTATTTCTCTAATTCAGTCCTATATTTTATACAGAGCAATTATTAAAATACACATTAGAATGGCTTCTGCCTCAACTTGGTCACTTAAAATTAGACCTCCTCAAATTTTTCTCCAGTTACTCTGTGAGGCTTCCAGGGGGCTAATTCACATGAGATCAGGAACAATGCTTCTGTTGTAGTCCTGTCATCAAGCAGACTCAGTGCTCTTTGCTGCCTATGGTGCACTTGGTATCTCTGTTTACTGGGGGTCACACTTACCTCTGCTGATGACTACAGCTTCTATTACTCAGTTAGCTTTGGCCAGATGGACCCTCTGTTTCCTTATTTTGCCTACTTTATTCTAAAGGTAGAACTTTATTCCTCATAGCAGAGAGACTAGGAGGCATCTTTTAGCAAGCCCTGAAATATAAGGTAGAGTAAATGTGTATCAAAAAATAAATTACAACTACCCTGTAGGTAAGGATCTGAAGATGGGTCACTATAAGGCCAGTTCCTTCCAATTACATGGAAAGATGTTTATTCTAGAGGTCTTCATGACAATTCTAGGCATTATAAAAAGAAGTACATACTTCATTCAATCTTGCCTAACACCATCCTAGGTTGCCCATCACCAGCCTAGGCCGGGAGGAAGCGTGCCACGCTAAATCCAGTTCATTTTCTCTTCCAAGGGGCCCTTTGTTATATTATTTTCCTTATCTACAGCTGGAGAAGCTGAGATGAAGACATTTCAAGCAAATTATTTTCTCGTCACCGAACCAGGTAATAATAAATAAAGAAAAAACAATCATTTCTAATTATACTATGTTAACTCTCTGTATAAAAGGGTTATATGTACTTTTGTAAAATGCATGTGAAATTCTCAAAATTGATATACATATAGCCAAAATCTATATATGAGTGCATTCCTCAGGATAAAAGAAAAAATTTGGCCGAATTAAATGTAAAGTTTAATTGAACAATGAACGATTCGCGAATTTCACAGCCTCCGGAGTCAGAGTAAGCTCTGAAACTGCAGTACAGCTGCACGGTGGAAGAAGATTTATGGATAGAAAAAGGAAAGTGACATACAGAAAATGAAAGTGAGGTACAGAAACAGCTGGGTTGGTTACAGTTTGGAGCTTGCCTTATTTGAACACAATTCGAACTATCGGCCACATTTTATTGGCCAAAACCTGGAGATTGGCACAAGTTCAGGCAACTGTCTGTCTACACCTCCACTTGTTATGGTTCACGTTGTACAGAAAACCTTTAGACCAAACTTAAAATTTGTACGGAGGCAGCTTTAGGTTAAGCTTGATTTAAAACTCATCTGCTAAAAGGATTTCTGACTGGGATTTTAAGAACCTCAAATGTGGTCTTATCCATTTCTATATATTTATTATAAATGATAAGAAGAATGCTATCCTAGTAGTTATGATCGAATTTATTCCCAGAAATATAATTAACATAAATAGTTACATGGCCCTGGCATGGTGGTTTATACCATTAATCTCAGCACTTGGGGGAGACTGAGTGGAAGGATCACTTGAGGCCAGGAATTTGAGATCAGCCTGGACAACGCAGCAAGACCCCATCTCTACAATAAATTTAAAAATTAGCCAGGCATGGAAGCATGTGCTTTTAGTCCTAGCTCCTAGTGTAGTTGAGGTAAGAGGATAGCTTGAACCCAGGAATTCAAGGTTATAGTGAGCTACGATCACACCAATGCACTCCAGCCTGACCAACAGAACAAGACCCCATCTCTAAAAAAAATAAATAAGAAGATTAAATAAATAATTATATGCATCTATAATAATAACATAGGTCAACCAGGAAGCTGCACTGATCTGAGTATAATTATAAAGGGATTGACTTAAGAGCCAATATGTGAAAAACAGCTTTATTTTCTTATAACACTTTATAGAGATTGAGAAAATATAATAAGTTATGTATGTCCTTTTCTAATTATAAATACCACTAAATCATTTGGAAGGACAAAGAGCATTCTGCACAATTTCTCAATTAGTAAGGTTTTTTTGGCAGGTTTTTATCAGGCACCCAATTCCTGCTGCTATTCTCCTAAAGTTACAACTTCAAAGTACTGCAAAACAAGATGATTTTTCACCTGCTTTTATTTCTGTGTCAAACATGAAATTAGTTTAGGTGCTGATTTACAAGTACAATTTTTTCTCTTGTTTTGTTTTTGTTAGAGAACACATTGTCTCTTTCTCCTTGCAACAAAACCATGTTGCAACTGCATTTGTTTTTTAAATATAACAAGACAACACATAAAATGGCTTTTTGCTTGTCAGAATGGCTGAAAAATAAAGACAGGATTCTCCACTGGCCCTGCTGCTCATTTGTAGACATGGACCTGATGATGAAATTGTAGTTCACTCTGTTCTCCTTTCTTCTAATTGCCTCAGAAAAGCTTTGATTGATGTTACACAAGGGTGTGCACAATAAACTGAAACACATTATTCTACAGTAATTGCCCCCATTTCCATTGTGATCTCTGAATTACATCCACTATATTCAATTGTCTCTCTAAATAAAATGACATGCCCCACACCACGTTATTCCTTTTTTCACACAAAAGCAGCCCAGAGCACCTACTAGGGGGCAAAAACAATAAATAATATTTTAGATTCAACTTTTAACTGAGCTAGATGAAAGAAACTAATTTGTCAAGTTTTTTGAGTTTTTACTAGACCTTTCTAGTTTTGCCAAATGAGTTATAATGAGTTATAATAACAATCAAAAGCAACTTAATTTGTCATGTCACTGTCCCAGTAGCTCATTTTATATTCATCCCTATTACATGCATTGTGGAGAATAGATACTATTACCTCCATTATACAAACAATAGAAGCTTGAAGATGAAGGGATTTACGAAGGGTCGCAAAACCCATGTGGAAAAGACCAGCATTGCAGTCATGTATTCCTGGCTTTTGACCTTGCTGAGTCCTAATTTGTTCATTATTCCCATGAATCTGCACATATACTATATCTCTATAGAGGGCATCACAATTTAGCTGGTTTCCCCAATTAGAAACAACATCTCCTTTTGTCTTGTACCTCCAATCTCCTACTCATTGCCTTGTGAACTCTGCCTCATATACCTTTTCAATCTTTCTGGACTTCAGTCATGCCTTCATTGTAATGGCTTCCTAATTTGTTTATCTCCTTCGAAGTCTTACTAGTTCTAATCTGTTTTGAGCTTTGCTTTAAAGTTTTCTTTCCAAATCATACATGGAACCCAGCACTCTAGAACCATCAATAGCCCTGCCATTGTCTATAACACAAACTCCAAGCTTGTTACGTGTGGTGCATGAATGAGGACCTTCTCACTCAAGCCCTATATCCACTAGTCATGAATCCCTTAAGTGGTTCAAGCTCTGTCACAGCAAAGAATTACCACGTACACTGCAAAAATTACATTAGAAATGCTGGATTTCAGCTGACAAATTTCTCTATACCCATTTCTATTGTCTTCCAATATTGTCATGAATTGCCTTTCCTTTTTCCTCAAACATCTGATTTGGCAGTTTGGCTTTTGATTTTCCTTTACTTCTGTTTGGATTTGGATTTAGTGACTATCCCAACCTTGGACTTTATTTTTATTTTTTAAAATTTAATTAATTAATTTTAACAGACAGAGCTTTACTCTGTTGCCCAGGCTGGAGTACAGTGGCGCAATGAAAGTTCACTGCAGCCACCAACTCCCGGACTCAAGCAATCCCCCCACCTCAGACTCCCGAGGAGCTGGGACCACAGGCACATACCATCGTGCACAGATAATTTATTTTTATTCTTATTTTTGTAGACATGGGGTCTTACTATGTTGCCCAGGCTGATCTTGAAGTCCTGGCCTCGAGTTTCCCTTCCACCTCCATTTCCCAAAGTGCTGGGATTATAGGCATCAGCCACTGTGTCTGGCCAATCTTGGACTTTAGACTTGGTTCTAACCTGGTGATTGTTTGAGGGCTGCACCTGGACAATTTCCTTGGTTCCAAAGAGAGAAAATTCAGTTCAGAGACACCTGGCCCCCACACCCTTTGTCACTCAGGGTTCACTGCAGAAAACAGAAACTACACCAGGAGTCAGTTATGAAGGGAATTTAGCCATAGGAAAGGCAGAAGAAATTTTTGGCTGAGCTTTTTGTGAAGACTCCCAGAACTATACCCACTGACCCACCAAGGGAAGTATTAACTCTGAGAACATTACTAGGATGATGCTTGAAACAAGAGCCCCCACCAATACCACCAAAACTGCATCTCAGAATCTAAAAGATTGGATAACATGCTTCAGTGTTGCTGCTGGGCATCCTTATCTTTTCATAGCTTTGGTTTCCAGTAGCAGCTACCACACAGCAACAGAAGGAATTCTTCATTTCAACTCATCTCAGCTTTTTCAAATCTCAGGAGAGCATACACTTTGTTTTTAATAATTTTTTTTTTATTTTTCTTTTTGTTG
>NW_012102687.1:3760841-3780684 GCF_000951045.1 Mandrillus leucophaeus | reverse complement strand
GCTAAAGCAGATAAGAGACTAAAGCTAAATGTAAGATGAATCCTACTCCAGAACTTTTTGAACATTTAAGTTAAGTTTTTGGAGGCTTTAATTAAACTGTTCACAGAAATTTACCCACAAAATCCTGAGATTTCAACATTGCTCCAGGTTATACACAATATGTTTTAGAAACTAAACCAAAAACTGGACTGGCCAGATAATATCTATCTGCTATTTGAAAAATTTATTTCAGAAACTTAGGAAGTCAGGCAAGGCCAAGTTATTAACCTGTCTGCTGGGAAAGGTGAGAAGCTTATCTCCTGTGTACAGTGGGGCCTGCGGTCCAATTGTTTGCCTAATTAATTTACACATAAACATAGCTGTTCACATTCCCTTCAGTACAGAACTGTGAAGAAAAATCTAAATTCATAATATACATTTGCATTGCCAAAAGTAATGCTGGCAGAAACAGTGTTTACAAATTTAAGTGTTATTTATTTTTTTAAATATTTGCATACATGTCATCCAGTCCAGGGGGAAAGCAGTCTTTAATACTTTCTTCCTTTTACCCTGAGCCTGCATGCACTTCCATAGAAATTCAGGGAGAGGGATACTGTGTGGTACTGAAAGAGCAGTAAGGAGATTTGGCAACTCCTGAATTTTGACATTTCTTGCTCTGTGGGTGACTTAAATTGGCGTATATTAAAGTGTGTAAATCAAAACAGGATAGTCATAAATATGCTAGTGATAGAGGGTGTCTATAATAGGTTTTATGAGAGAATAGTCAAGCACCTTGAATCTTGGTTTTCATGTTAACTAAAACAGTACCTCCAGTCTTTCTATGTCTCTATATGGCAGAATAGACATGGACATGTTCTTACCATCCAACCCTTTTCAAGATATGGTGGTGTTCCACAAACCATGTTGAGCTAGTGACAAAGTATATACCTAATGGTCACAAATCACACTGATTAAAGATATATATTTATTTTTGAGTTTTCTTTCCCCTTGCCTTTTTGGGTGTGAAGGATTTCTGGCTGTGATATTCATCACCTCCCTGACTTGACAGGGTTGGTTCAGATGCTCAGCCTGGCTGGCCAAGTGCCCTTCCCTAACTCTGCCCCTCATGAATCTCTCCTGAACCTGCATGTTCATTTGAAGAGAATGACCTTACCAGCAACAGAGACCTTCAATCAAGGGGACAAACAGCTCTATACCTTTGTCTAGAACCTGTAGACTGCTTTCATTTAGCACAAGATTCAAAAGGTGAAAGTTATAATTGTTTTTAACCAATTTACCTTCAAAAAATGTCTAGAGTCCATTGAACTTGCTTTTTCTCACATTCTACTGTTACACAACACAGACTTACATGGCCAGAATACCCAATGTTCAGGTTGACAATGAAATTTAAATATTGTTTTATGGTCCACAGTGGGTTGCTTTGCCAATCAACATTTTTTTCCTTTTAAGTTATTTTGAGGCTTTTTGTGTATGTGTGTGTGAAACTTGAAATCATATTTATTTCTATTTTTAATGTAAATACCTCCTTATTTCTTCCTTTTTTTGGTATCAGTATGACTTACTTTCCGAAAAGAACTCTTAACACATTAATGACTATGTTTTTACTTTAACTTCTTTAAAATATTAGCATTAGTCCTTTGAAATGTGCCCTCCATCCAGCTACATTACTTAGAAGTTTTGTGCATGTAAGAAAGATAACCACAGAACAAAAGTCTATAAAGACTGAAACATTAAGTTTCATCAAAAAATGAGGAAAGAAAGAATGATGTAAAAGGTAAAAGTAGTTATGAAAATCAGTTGAAACACAGTTATTTTTCATGCTTCATTTCACGCATCTATAGGTTGGTCCAAAAGCAATTAAAAGTACTTTGCCTTTAGAAGTAATGGCAAAAACCTCAATTACTTTTGCACAAATTTAACAGTATCATTCAAGATGCTTCTATAAGTTAAGACCAGGTGTTAAAGAACATTTTTAAAGTAAACCAAAAGCATATGTTTTCAACCAGGATGAACATCAGAACTGCTAAGGAGGAGGAGAATGATAGAGTGTGTGTGTGTCTGTGTGTGTGTGTGTGTGTGTGTGCGCGCGCGCGTTTGGAGGTAGGATGTTCGTATCTGTCCATCATCTTAAATCCACTGAATCAGCATGCATAACATGCAGTCCATGAACACATTTACACTGAAACCTGACTTGACTTTAGATTTTCGCTTCCTTAGCTATATTGGTTTAAAAGTTTCCCATCAAGAAAAAGAAAGGTCTTGTTTTCACTGGCAGCATGTCAAATTGCATGGTCTATTCAACTTCAGTTTTGCAAAATAAGGTTCAGTGTATACATAGTGTACAAAGAATTAATAATATTATCTGTAACTTACAAAGCATCCCCAGAGTAGATCTAGGATTAACTTCATTGACTGCAATACGTGGAAAGGATTTTTTCTGTTCAGCCATGTCTTATTGATGCTAACCATGTGCCAGGCATTGGGTTAAGCTGCACAGAGGGGTGCTCTGCTTTTTAAAGGAACTTACAGTCTAAAAGGAAACATTTTATTCAATCTCAGAAATAATACATTAATCACTTATTTTGTGAAACGTATTTATTCAGCAAATTTATATCTTATGTCAATTAAAACAGAAATTTAATCCAGCCATTTAAAGAAATCATCATTTGACCTAAGATTTTATTTTCATAATGTCATTGGTTAGAATAATCTCCTACAGAAGTGTCATGTGCTATAGTCTTCAGCTTGATTTCAGTCTTTGAAATGGTTCGTGCTTTATCGCTGACTCTCCTAATGGAGGAAAAGTCAGTATGTTTGGTCAAATATCTGATGATTGAAAGACAACTAAAGCTCCATAAAACATCAGTATGTTTCAGAGAGGTGCAAATGTAAACAGTTCTGGCCGGGCGCGGTGGCTCACGCCTGTAATCCCAGCACTTTCGGAGGCCGAGGTGGGTGGATCACGAGGTCAGGAGATCGAGACCATCCTGGCTAACACAGTGAAACCCCGTCTCTACTAAAAATACAAAAAATTAGCGGGGCGAGGTGGCGGCGCCTGTAGTCCCAGCTACTTGGGAGGCTGAGGCAGGAGAATGGCGTGAACCCGGGAGGCAGAGCTTGCAGTGGGTGGCTGGGCGACAGAGCGAGACTCTGTCTCAAAACAAACAAACAAACAAAAAAAAAAGAGTAAACAGTTCTATATCACTACAAATCTTATTTTCAGTCGAAGATAAAAGGAGACATTACTACCTGCCACACACATAAAAATAAGATGTTTGCATTACTGAATTTTTTTTAATTTATTTTAAAAAGGAAACTGCTGGTCTATGCAAAGGGAACATAAGTTCATATACTTTTAGGCTGTACAATATTTTGTAGTCATTAATTGTGCAGAGATAAGTTTAAGGAAACCATAAACTTAACCCAGCTTTTTTCTTTGTGGAAATTGTGGAAAATACCTCAGTATTGTCGTTTGTGAGTCAGATTTGCTAATATTATTTCTCTGTTGTGCCTTATTTTACCAAATTTTTATCTCTGCTGGGGATAACCCTATATACTTTCTAGCCCCTGCCAGAATTTTCCATGAATATACAGAGATGAGCATAAATGTTATATCTGTGTAGTCACCTTCTACCCTTTCAAAGCAGGTCCTCTCTTATTATTCTGTACTTCAACACTTGTTGTTCCCTTATAGCACTTTTCATATTTTATAATTATTTAATTCATATACATATCTACTTTTATTTTGTCTGTTTCCTCTATGAACATTATGAAGTACAGTCTATGTTGGTTTTGCTAAATACTGTCTGTAGGGCTTAATACAGCGCATGTTTAGAGCCTCAATAAATATTTATTAAGTTAGTAAAATAAATTTAATATTCTGTAGTTCAATAAAACCTATTCATGGACAGCTTTAGGATATTTATATTCATAACTATGAATTTTGGAAGTCACTTTATGCAAAGTAAAATTTTTTAAGTGAATTTTAAACATAATTCTTTTCGGTTTTTCTTCTTACATTGACTTCTTTCTAAACCAAAGGGAAGAAATGTCTTTATTCATACTTGCTGACCACTTAAACTCTCCAAAGGTTATCTTAATAACTGTTGGATTTACAGTGGGCAAATAAATTGCCAACGTCAGATTGCACTAAACATTACAAATTACTCTACAAAAATTGTTAAATTACTAAAAAATAATCTAAATAGATTACACTAGGTAAATAGGTAAGTACATTAACTAGACAATAAAATATTTCATTGGTTATTTTTAACAACTCCTAAAACAATGTTATTTATCAGCAAGTTTATTTATCAGTATGTGAGGTCTTAAAAGTTGCATGATAAACTAAGCGTCTAACAGTGATACAGAGGACGGGTTCAATAACTGACTAAAAATATTTTACTCATATTGTAAAATAGCCAATTTACTTCCCTGCTCTGCACTGGGTGTAGGGGGTAGGTATAAGAGAGTACATTCAATATCTGGATAGCCATGAATAATTAGCTCTATCAAGCCTGTTTTCATATAAGGAGAGGTGAAAAATGAATTGCTAGTAGCTGATTTATCTTACCATTTCACTGAAATTCTAAAATGAGTAAACATTCTTAAGAAAAAAAAAATCGGGTGAGAAATAATTAAAATGATTAATAATTGTGTAAATGCAGCCAACATTATATGAAAAAATGCTCAACATCACTAATCATTAGAAAAATACAAATGCAAACCATATTGAGATACCATCTTACACCAGTCAGAATGGCTATTATTAAAAGGTAAAAAAGTAGCAGACGCTGGCAAGGTTGTGGAATAAAGGGAATGCTTATACCCTACTGGTGGAAATGTAAATTAGTTCAGCCATTGTGGAAAGCAGTTTGGCAATTACTGAAAAAACTTAAAAAGGAATTACCATTTGACCCAACAATCTCATTACTGGGTATATAACCAAAGGAATATAAATCATTCTACCATAAAGACACATGTATGTGTATGTTCATGACAGCACAATTCACAATAGCAAAGCTATGGAATCAACCAAGATGCCCATCAATGTTAGACTGGTTAAAGAAAATGGGGTACATATACACCATGGAATACTATGCAGCCATTAAAAGGAACAAGATCATGTTCTTTGCAGCAACATAGAGCTGGAGGCTATTATCCCAAGTGAACTAACACAGGAACAGAAAACCAAATGCAGCATGTTCTCACTTGTAAGTGTATTACATATGGATACAGAGATGAGAACAACAGACCCTGAGGACTACTTGAGGGTACAATGTGGGAAGAGAGAGAAGATCAAAAAAGTGGTATTTTGATAGATTTGGTATAAAAAATAAAATAAGCCTACGACTTAATTTATGTATATATATTTTCAAACCTTAATTTTAAATAACCATAAATATGAGCTTTGAAAGATGGCATTAAAGTGTATATTGGAATTATCAAAAACAGATTATATGCACTCATTGTCTAATTTGATCATTTTTATATGGTTTTTTTTTTTTTTTTTTTTTTTTTTGGTAATTCCATCCCCTCAAGTTGCTACTTGGCTTTATTTCTACTTTTCTAGATATTGTGATATTGCACCCCCATCTTTTAATTAAAGACTTGAATGATATATAGGGGATTTGTAATTATTAAATTCTTATAAAAAGGTAATATATTCTTTAAACTGGCTATAAATTGTTTCTCAATTTCTATTACTGATCTTTAAAATAACTTAATTTTAAATCGATTTCATCTCAAAGTACATTGATTGTGGTTTTATTAAACTTAGAAAAACAAAACATAATTATCTTGGAGGCTTAACATTATTTGATTATTCTTAATAATTTTCTGTAGGTTAGTTTATTTTAACATACATTAATTACTGCTTTTGATCATTCTACTTTGTAAATGTTTATGCTTTAGCAATGAAAGTGATAAAATGGGTAAACCAGGATAGAACATTATCAACTCAGTTAATCATCTAAGAATAATGTAATAGCCACAAATGTGATTTTTAAAACAATAATCATACCTTCTGTCTTTCATTAGATAAAATTCAAGTAGTGGACAAGGCAAGGTATTTAGAGTTGATTAGATTTGATCAGATTTTATTAGATTTGATTTGAGCAAAGTGTTTTGAGTTTATCAGATTAGAGTTACAAATTTTGATTCTGTCACGTGTCAACTACCTAATCCATGCCAAGTTGTTTTATATTCTCTTATATTTAGTTTTTTCACCTATAGCATCTATAGCTTCCCTACTAGGGTAGCTGTGAGGTAGTCCATACAAGATACCTGGAAAAGCAATTAGAATTGTAACTATTGTTTTTCTGACACAAATGTCAGATATCAGAATACTTACGGACATCTAAGTTAATGTGGAAATGTAAAGAAAATTCTTCATTCATCCCTAACTCTCCCAATTTTGGTAGGCCAAGATTGTATTAGTTTTGTAAGTGATGTTGATATGGATGGTATGAGACAAAATCAAATGAAGTAAGCCTATTTGTGTTATTAGCACAATGGATTTAACGGTGCGTGAAAGAGAAAGGAGGACTTTAAGGAGCTGCTATGGTCTTAGAGTCTACAGTTTATAACTGGGTTTCTTTACCCATATCTATGAGTGGAATTTAGAGTACTACAAATCACCTAACATTTTTTGTAGAATTGTATGTAAATGGGCACAAATATATACGTGAAACAAGACCCCCTGGTTTTCCAATAGATCAGTAGGGTGAGTATAGTTAACATAAATTGATTGTACACTTCAAAACAGCTAAAAGAAAAGGGTTTGAATGTTTCTAGCATAAAGATAAATAATTAAGGTGATGGATAGCCCACTGACCCCTACTTGATTATATGAATGTATCAAATTATTACATTACCTTAAAATATGCACATCGAATATGCACCAATAAAAAACAAAATTAATTTTTAAAATAAATTTTTCATGTAATGGGCAGTACAGAATCAAATGTTGAATGATCAAACATTAAAATAGTCCCGATTTTTTTTTAAAAAAAGAATCGTATGTGAAGTGTACTTTTCCAGAGGAAGGAGTCACATTTTATTATATTCTCAATGACACCTATGACCTCTATACCTTAAATGACTGGCTTAAAATTTAGTACTTCTTTTTTGCATAACTATTCATATAATTGGCAAATACATAGATTGCAGTGGTGTTTTTAACAATTGCTCTTGCATTTTCTTATTTGTGTATGAATGTTGCACAAAGTAGAAATAATTACAGAGCGGGCAGCTTTTAGAGTCTTCTATGTAATAAAGGAATTATGTGATCCAATGTGCAGACTGAATGTTCATTAAAAAAAAAAAAGAATACAAACCTTTTGTCTCATTTGTTACAGCTCCCTTTAGATTCTCAACTTAGAAATCAAATGGCAAATTATGTGTCTCCAATAAATTCAAAGTTAAGGTCATGGTTTAAAAACAGGATAAATAAAAAGTAATTAAAAGTTTTGGCAAAACTTAATAAAATCATGAAAAGTTATGCTTTTATTAATTTTGTCTTATTACACTATCTCATAAAACCATGAATTTCCTTTCAAATCTGCTTCCAGTGGTATAGGTGAAGTTACAGAGGAAAACTTACCCTGTGCTTTTTTTGTCAAAAGAGTTTGTGTTTTGTGACACCAAATCAACAGATAGAATTTTCCCATGTAAGTGTGATTATATTGAGTAGTCTGTTTTCTCTGATTTTCTCTGAGCTCTCTTTTACAACAATGACAGCAAAAACAAAAAGAAAAAAAAAAACCTCTTTTCCCAGGACATTGCCAATACGTAAGAGATTTAGAATTGAAGCTGCAATTTTCCACCTTCATGGTCTTTTAGTCTACAAAACACAGCTTTTCATTAATTTGTGAAATTAATCATTTCTAAATGAAATTGGAAAATAAAAAATTAGAACCTAAAAACTAATTAAAGCAGTTACTTTCTAATCCTGCTAACAAAATTTTTATGAATAATTTTTTGTTTATGTTCTTTGAACTTTTTAATTTTTGTCTCATAGGATATTTTAACTTGCCTCATAGTGTTAGCGATTTTACTTTTCATAAATGTATCAACCTGGATGACTGAAATTTGTCTTTAGTATTTTACAAATGTTTACTGAATGCCTACTATTGAAAATCCTCTAGCAGGTAATAACCATACATGGTTATTGATGTCATGGTCTAATTGGAGAGATGGCCATTCATTAAATAATCAAACACACACAAAGTATAAAATTGAAATTGCAGTGTATCCTACGGAGGAGAGGTAGTTGGGCCAAAAGTGAATACAATTAGAAAATAAGGCTATCTTGAAGAAGTGGCCACTTGTGTTGAGATTTGAAGGGTAAGAGTTAGTTGAGCAATGGAGGGAGGGAAGTGTGCCCCAGAAAGAGGAAATCATGTGCAAGGGTATGCATACTATAAGCAAAGATTAAAGTATGTATAAAAGCCTAGAGGGCCAGGGAGACTGGAACAGAACAAGTTGGTCAAATGCAGTGCAAGGTGAAGTTAGAGAGGTGGAGGCAGGACCATGCGGGACAGTGTAGAGGAAGTTAACCAGCTTACTTTTTATCTTAAGAGCAGTAAGGAATTTTAAGCAGATAGGTAGCAAGATTACATTTGCATTTTTAAAAGCTCAGCCCACATTATAAATGGGACAAGATCAGATGTGGGTAGAACTTAGAAGGCTATTTCAGTATCCCAGGAAAAAGATGATGATAACATGGACTAGAATTCATGGGAATGGTGTTTAGGGATAGGAAAAAAAAAGTATTTGCATATGAAATTTTTAAAGTCAACCTTACAAGATTTAGTGATGGATTGGCTGTAAAATGAGAGGGAGAGAGGGCTCTAAAACCACCATAGCTTTCCAACTAGTAGATTTTGATGAATGGGTTATTATTATTAGAAATAAAGAACAGTAGTCTGGAATTAAGTTTGGAAAGAATGTGAGAAAGATAATAAAACTGTACCTTTTGAATATCCTAAGTAAGATGTAACTAGACTTCGAATAAATGATTTGCAACTGGAAGAATTGTCTGGGTTGAAGATACATATGAGTACATCATTGAATCTGTAAGCATGAATGATTTTTTCCCAGTGAAAGAGGATAAAACAAAAAAAGGCCTAGAAGAAAGTCTAGGGAATTTCAAATTTGAATGGCCAAGTAGTGAAGGATAGGCTAGACCTCTACAACAGGCAGAGAACAATCAGCTGGAGAATGAGAACACTAGAGAGGGCTGTGACATGGAAGTTTATAAAAGAGATTACTTCAAAAGTATAACTGAGTCAGCATTACAGAGTGCTGATGAGAGGTCAAGTAAGAAGAGTAAAAAAAATGTGCATTGGATTCGGTGATGTAAAGTCAGCACTGTCCTCACAAAAAAACTATTTCAGTGGACTATTACGAATTGAAGCCAGATTGGTATACTCTAGAGGAAAGAAAATAAAGACAATGAGTATAGATAACTCCTTTACAAAACTGGGCTGTAGAGGAGACAAGGCATTAGCTGGAGGAGAACACAGGATCGGTATTTTTTAAAAAAATATTGATTTAGATTTGTTTTCATATGTTGATTGCACAGACTTGTGAATGTTTAAAATACGATGGGAAGGAATCATGTAAAAGGAAGAGGTTGAATATGTAATTCAGCAAAGGAATCATCTAGTTTATGATGTCCAGGATGCAGGATGAGATGAAAGCTGTAGCTCAGGTGGTGGGCATGGCTTTACCTAGGCATGAGACAACCTCTTTATTGTAGTAGAAGAGATGAAAGAAACTGTAGGTGCCTATGCAAGTTGTTTTGTAAGATGGTTTGTATGAATATTGGGGAGAGCATTAGGATGATAAAGACATTTCCATCTGGGAGCCTCTATTTTCTTTGTAAAGCAGGAGGTGAGATCATCTGCTGAATATGGAGATTTGGATTCGGAGAGGGATTTGGAGAGGTAGGAGGGTGTCAGAAGTTTGATGAGACTTGAAAAGTTTTCACATGGTTGTGGCGAATTGGAGAGTTTTTCAAAGAGACAAAGTAAGGCTTACAAAAAGTATTTTAGGGCTTTTTTAAGTTTGGGAATTACTAATTTATAATCGAATGAATGTTACCTGGTGTGACACTTTCTTATGCAGAGCTCTGCTACTCTGAAAAAGAAACAGAATTCAGATGTGCAATGGTTTCATTCAGGCTTGTGATTCAGCCATCCAAATGGAATGAGAAAAACAGAAGCAGGGACATCACAAAGTATGTTATTAAAGGTAAAACCCATGGATGATCAGCTTGATAAGAAGAGAAGCAAAGTAAACAAAAGGCTTATGCAACAGGAAACAGTAGAGAGAACAAAGGACTGGGAAGAACAAGTGTGTCTTAAAAATTGTGTAGAGTATGTAGTTGGGTAATAGAGGTGGATTTGGAAGTGTGGTCGTTAGAAAAAATGGCAACTCCAAGCTGTGACTGTTGGGTGGATGGTTGAAGTGGAAAAGGCAAGAAGAGCATTGGACATATGGAGGCCATGTTGATGATGGATCATTAAGATGAATATTGTCATTGGACAGATAAATATCATGGTTTGGGTTAGAAAAGAAGACTGTGAAACTGGTGCCATAATCTTGGTTTAGTTTAAGTTCATCTGGGCTATTAAAGTGTGAAAAAAATATGCTTATACAGCAGATGCAAAGTCAAGATGCGTTATTTTTCTGGATCTATTTGCTGAGAACTCTTCTTTCAACTATTAGTTTCTAGGATAAGATGAATCTGATTTTACTGTGAAATGCAGGTGGCTTTTATTTCAGGTCTTTGCATAGCTTAAGAGACATTATTAGCACCTAAGTGAAATTTGCATAGACAAATGAAATATTCTGCCATAATCTTCAGAGAAAAACAAGGGAGCAGGATGTCAGTTGCTGCTAACAATGAGAAGGTGGTAAATGTAATGATGTATGCTTCAAAAAGAGAAGTGACCATATGGGAACTTTAAAGGAGAGCAAACTCAATGGCAATTTACTGTCTTGACCATGAAGTTCATAAGATGGTGAGAAAATAACCACAACTTGAGAGACTGGAGTCTTTTAGAGACGAACGAGAGGTCAATTAAAACCTGTAGAAAATGAATATTTTGAGAAGAGCCTGAGGATTTGCAGGTTTTGGAGTGGCAGTTCCAGAGGATAACATGCAAGGGTGTGGGAAATGAGGGAGAGATAAAAGGCTGGGTTCGGGGCAAGGGTGGGCAGAGCAATGTGGGAATGATAAGCTTGGTTTGAAATGATAAAGAAATCAGAAAAGAATTATTTCACCACAATTTCGACAATATAAAATGAATGTTGTGGCATACATGCCTTATATCTATCAGGATTCACGAGAGTTGGACAAAAAAATATAGTGTACAAAATTCTGCAGAATCAACAAGGGACAGAATCTTATTAATGGATGCTGGGCTTAATACCTAGGTGATGGGTCGATAGGTGCAGCAAACCACCACGGAACACGTTTATCTATGCAACAAATCGGTGCATCCTGTAGGTATACCCTGGAATTTAAAAAAATAATAAAATAATAGAAAAAGAAAACATTAAGACATGCTTAATAAGGAAATATAAAGAAATAAAGTATTAGTAAATGAAGCAACTTAGAACAAACTAAAATATCTAAATAATCATTTCATTATAACTATCTTTCTAAGTGGCTTTCAAAACATACGTAAACCCTTAATAGAAATGCTATCAAATCCTAATTTATGTGTAAATTTGATTTTTAATTTAACTGAGTGTACATACATTCAATTTGGGTGCTGTCCCATTGAAAATACGTTTGAGTGCAACAGATTGTGAAATGTGGTTTATAATTGTGTGAAAGTAGATCTCATTAAACCATAAAGAAACATAGTGTAGAAACAATTGTACACCAAAGAAAGATGATGTGCTTACTGAAACATGATGAATGTGTATGTGTGTGTGTATACACACATATATGTAGCTGTGTGGTTAGAAGAGCAACCAGAGCTGAAAGGTACCAAAACAAGCAGTGGTAAAATTGGGGAGATCTCATATGACAATTTTGAGTAAGGTGTAATTAGGAAGGACATGTCTAACATTGTTTTTCATCTTATGGATGTTTCCAAAATACCCTGGCATGTGATATCATGCAACTTACGTAAAATTGCTGAGAAAGTAACTGACAAAGCCAGAGCATGGTCGATAGTGAATAAAATTGGGATCTGAAAGAGCAGAGACAGAGTCCATATTCACCACCTCTTGGCTGTGGGCCTTCACCAAGCAAATTAGGCTGAACCTCATTTTCCTCATTTGTAAAACAAAGATCATCATAGCTATTGGGAGGATTGCTGGCAGTGGTGGGGTGCAGTGTGATCACTGAGCATGGGCTTGGAAACTAGACTTCTGGGTTCAGATCCCAGCTCTGCAGTTGTTCATCTCTCTTGGGATTCAGTGCTTGCCTCTGTAAGGGAGATAATCGCACCACTTATCTCAAAAGGCTGTGGTCAGAATCAGATAAATATATGCCTCTTAGAACACAGCCTGATGCATAGTCCTAGCTGACACATTCATTTATATCCAATAAATATTTATTTGGAAAAATTTAATTTATAGTATTAATTATAAAATAGTATTACTAATAAGAGATTATTAGTAGTCGTATCATTAAAGATGTTTTGTTAGGGTACCCAGTCAAGAGAGGAATATGTATGAAGGTAAACAGTTTTAGTTGAACCCGAATACTATTTATAAAAAAATCGCAAGAAGGTACTATTTCACTCATCTAATATGATCTAAATGCTTTTTTGAAGATCAATGTAATTTATGATAATGATCTGCCAAAAAGTTCACATTGGACTGTATGAAGAGTAATCTCCTGACTATTGATCAGCCTCAGGTTTTATTTCCTTCCCTCAGCCAATTTTTCAATGCCTTCGCAGCAGTTTAAATGTAATTACAAACATCTGGTCCCACTGAAGTCTCCTTAATTTTACAGTTATTGCTCAAGCTCCAGACGTTCTTTTTAGAAGTGTGATTTTATTGTTCATTTAGTAGAAATGAGGCAACTCTGAGTGCAATATGGTTGCCGTGAAATAAGTAATTTCTGGTAACCCATAGAGACAATGTTTACTACTTTGTTCTTGGTAAATACACGTGCATTTCCCTTGAACATATTACTTGGAGATAGTATTTACTTTTTTCCAGCCATAAAAAGGGGAAGTGAAAGAAGTTAAGATTATTGGAAAAGATGTATGCCATTTTTATGTTCATATGGTTGGTTCATTTTCCTGTTTCTGTATTAATTATTAAGCAGGTAGCTCCCATGATTTTTCTCTGAAGTAAGAAATGCTTTTCTTTAATATCTTACAATATTCTGGTATCTTATAGCATCTATATAGAACAAGCATTAAAAATTATTAAAATTCTTGGAAGACTTAGATATCCCTAAATCTTTTGACACCTTTGAAGAAAAAGGTCTTACTGGGTGGAACAATAAGCACATGCAAAAAAATCACTGTTAGCAGAATGCAAAGAAATTGCGTTTGGGGACCTAGTATATCAGGGTTGGAATCCTAGCCACTCCGAGAGATAGCCATGTAATCCTCATGGAGGAATTTCCTCTCTGAGCCTCTTTACTTTTAACAGTAGCACCGATAAAATTCATCAAATCCTGTTGTGATGATTTAATGCAATCAATGAGGATTAAGCAACCAGTACAGTGCATTACTCATAATAGATGCGTAACCAACATTTCTGCCTTTCTTTATCAACAAGAAAATATAGCATGTAGCTCTATTTGGCAATTTTCTTGATCTGCTTCAAAAGAAATTTTGTTCAAAAATTTGCAGCATGGCAGTTTTAAATAAAACTACATTTATATTATGCACATTGATTATCACTAGGATTTTAGGGAGTTTTTAAGTCTCAATTTAAATGGAAAAGTCATTGTGAGGAGATGTTATGATAAAAGTGAAATACCTAAACTTTTTCTTATTACTGTATTGAAGAATGTGCTCATGTAAGATTTAAGGTAGAATGTCAACTTGTATGGTATAGTAATGGTGCCATTACTATTTTACTTCCTAGATAAACACACCAAGCATATTTTCTTTACTCATGAATATGTCTGAAGTTGGCATTTGTGGCCTTTTCATTTCATTTTCATTTTTTAAGTAATGCTAGAAAAAAATTCAGCTTGTACACATTTGCCGTATTTATTATAATAATTAATGAAATTCTAAAACGAGATACATTTTATGATATTATTAATTTCTTGATTTATTATTTTCAACAGCTCAGAATCCTGTAACATTGATAGTTCTATTGCTGATGGTTGTTTCTTAAACAAGAAAACTAGGGAGAAAATAAATGATTTGTCCAAGGCCACATGATATGTAAGTGTTGGAACCACAAATGGAAACAAAGGGATTTCATATTCTGCCTTTTAGTCCATCTCAATTTCTGTTGCATTATGTGGCAAAGTTCCTTCACCCTAAATCATACATAACTACAGCAAACAATTTTTTTATTTTTTATTTTTTGAGATGGAGTTTCACTGTGTCACCCAGGCTAGAGTGCAATGGCACGATCTCAGCTAACTGCAACCTCTGCCTCCTGGGTGCAAGCGGTACTCCTGCCTCAGCCTCCTGCATAGCTGGGATTACAGGCATGCACCACCACAACCGGCTGATTTTTTTGTATTTTTAGTAGAGATAAGGTTTTACAATGTGTTGGGGTGATCAGACTCAACACCAGGTCGTGGGGGCAATGAAATCAGGAGAGTCAAAGGAATGAGAAAAGATAGTTTGAAGGAGAAAGTGGGTCCAGGGGGTCAATGCAAGTGTGGAGGCTGTGAAGGCACTGAGCTCCAGAAGCCCAGACTATTTATTGGTGATCAAGCTAAGAAACAGGTGGTGACAATGTGGGGCTGGAAAGGGCAAGTGCATGATTTACAGCTGTGACAGTTTAGCATTTCCTTTGAAGCATATGGAACATATTCTGCTACTTGAGATAATGGAGAGCAGGTTCTTTTAACTTAAGATGCAATTGATCCTGGGAGAGCAAGGAGCAAGGATCCAGCAAGTCTAGACACATTCCAGAGGCCGTGAGGGGTTTTATGCCTTGAGCCCTGGATTCTCTCCAAGCCACAAGGGGTTTTATGCCCTGGGTTTAGATTTTGGTGCATCAGCACAGCCTTCCACCCTTTGGCATAGAACTTCGTGTTCCAAAGGCCACAAGAGGTTTTAGACCCTGGCCCCGGACATTTTCCAACACTCTTTTACATTATGTCAGGCATGCAAGCCCTGCCTCAGCTTCTCCCACCACTCAGCTTCTCTCAACACCATATTGGCTGCAAACAATTTTAGAGTCATGCTAGAAATGTTTTTTAAACTATGTTACTTATTGGTGTCTAGGTTGTATAGTATTTGCAACTCATTTCTTCACTTTATAGTTTTATTTTTGACTGATACTGCTTAATATTTAGGATCCTATATATTAAAAATTAAGTAAATGAAGGTAATTTATGTATTCAAATATGAGTAGATATAATTCATTTTTGTTCTTTAATTTCCTCTTAAATACAATTGATGACAGGAAGCTTTGTAGAATTCAGACGTATATAATATTCTAATACAGCATTCTGGTTGTGTTACCCAAATATTCATGCTGTGCGTTGTCCTGAGGAAGTCTGAGGGCGGAAGGAGAGTCTGAGTAATTATTATTTAGAGAGAACCAACCAGGATAATAAAATAGTTTGGCAGAATTGAGGCAAGACATTGACTAACAAGCAGAAATCAAAGTCTGAGAGTTGAGTCAGTATTTTTGAGTTGAGACAAATATGGGTTTGAATTGTAACTCCTCTACCCATTACCTCTGTGATAGGTAGTATAAGGGTTATTTTCCACTCTGGAAAAACAAAAATTTTGACTTCCAAAGCTCATTTGGTTTCAAAAGTTTAGTTTTTTGTTTGTTTGTTTGTTTGTTTGTTGTTGTTGTCATTTTGAGATGAAGTCTCGCTGTGTCTCCCAGGCTGGAGTGTAGTGGCATGGTCTTTGCTTACTGCAACCCCCGCCTCCCAGGTTCAGGTGATTCTCCTACATCAGTCTTCCAAATAGCTGGAATTACAGGTGTGCGCCACCACGCCTGACTAATTTTTGTATTTTCACAAGAGACAGGGTTTCACCATATTGGCCAGGCTTGTCTCGAACTCCTGACCTCGGGTGATCCACCCACCTCGACTTCCCAAAGTGCTAGGATTACAGGTATAAGCCACCGTGTCTAGTTGGTTTCAAAAGTTTTGAATCAGGCACTGTGGACTTATACCTAACATATGTCAGCCTCTGCTTCCAAAACTACCTGAATGTATTAGTCAGGGTTTCTACAGAGAAATAGAATCAATATGTATATATACATGTATATATGTGTATATATAGAAAGCTATGTATTATATATGTAATATATGCTATTTATATATAATATATAACTACATATTATATAGATATATGAATGAAGAGTTTTAGTTTAAGATATTGGTTAATGCTATTGTGGAGGCTGAGAAGTCCCAGGATCTGTGAACTGCAAGCTGGGGACCCAAGAAAGCCCATATTAATGATGTAGATTCACACCAGGGTCTGATGGCTTGAGAACTAGGAGCACCAAAGACAGAAGATCAATATGTGAGCTCAAGTATTCAGGCAGAGCAAATTCAGCTCTCCTACACCTTTTTATTCTATTTAGACCCTCAACAGATTAAATGATGTCCACCCACATTGGGGAGAGTCATTTGCTATACTCAGTCTAGCAATTCAAATGCTGTTCTCTTCTGGAAATCCCTTTGCAGACACACTCAGAAATAATGTTTAACTGGCTATCAAGGCATCCCATGGCCCAGTCAAGTGGACACATAAAATTAATGTCACACAGAGCTACTAAGTTGTTGTGAATATAAAATGATATAATCCATGTAACTCACAGTGTCTAGTAAACAGTAAGCATTAAATAAATCTGAATCATTACTATTATAGTGAAGCTTTCTCAATATCAGGCCTGCCTACTTTTTTCTAATAAAATTGTCTAAGCTTTATTTTATCTGTAATTCAGTGAAATTCCCTTTTCCTCCCAACATACATTTTCAGCCAAGGCATCGGAAATTTGATTCTACCATTCCTTATTTCCCTCCTGCTCTCTGTTTCTCTATTTTGGCATCTTTCTTTCTTTCCTTCCTTCTCTCTCTGTCTTTCCTTTCTTTTCCTTCTCACTATGTTGCTGGCCTTGGACTCCTGGGTTCAAGCAATCCTCCCTCCTCAGCCTGCCAAGTAGCTGGGACTATAGGTGAACACTACAGTGTCCACCCAGCTGTTTTGGTTTTCTTAAGATAAAATATTTAGTAACTTTTATTTTGGCAGTTAAGGTATCACCAAAATAGAATGTTTGGTGGCACTAAAAGTCTTAAAAACTGGACCTATCTGAAGTATAAATGATAATGTTAATGTATTAGTTACATAAATGACAATGTTATCATTTACACTTCAGATAGCAACAGTTTATAAAATCGGAACAAATTAGAGTTTACAAAATAAAAACAGAGTTTGTAAAATTAGACAAAACACATCCTGAGAGTTCTAAAAAGTCAAGAAAAAAAGCAGCTCCAGATATGAACAAATGAAAAGCTCAAGGTCTGATCTGTAGTGTCCTGGGGAAGAAAAACAGGCAAAACCTGACAGGTTTCCATTATGATCAACTTTTGCTGTAGTGAAACTTCTTAAGCTAACCCCAGTTTAACAACAACAACAAAAAGTACCTCTCACAAACAGCAATATTTACCACCCACCACTCTCTGGCATTGACGGAAGCACCTGAGTCACTATTGCTTAAAGGTTTATTCCAGCAGATTTAATGGTTTGTTAGTCAGCTTTGTGGAAGGTGGGTGGAAGAGAATGGCTTCAAAGTGACTTTTTGACCATGGATGAAGTTACGTTAAAATTCTCATTGATTATTTAGTAGTTATATTCTACTAAAGTAGCAGAAAGTATTAAAGATGTTTTATTAAAACATTAACACTTCACATTTACAAAAATAAAACAATCAAAATTTTACTTAGTTTTTCTTAATTTTAAATTTAAACAGCATTCTCAATGTTTTTTTTTTTTTTTAGGATGAGGACTTCAATTATAAGTTTAACTTAACAAATTTGTCACATCATCATGGAAATTATTGTCATATGAATGAAGTGTGGAAGAATTTCAGGAAGCAACTAGCAATTGTTACCCCAAGAAACTGCTGGCTAGAGAGGAAGAGATAGATTCACCCACAGACATTCTTGCTTAGGTCCCAGTGAGGCAGTAGAACCTGATTATTTTTAGATAGAAGTTTGTATTTGCTACTTTGTAAAAGAAGGTAAAAACAGACATCATGGGAAAGTTATGAATGTTGGCCAATCTAAAATTTATCTGTGATTAATAATTTTAAAAAAATTATTGAGTTACATGTTGTGGAAAACACCATTATCATTCTGAGCTTAACATTGCTAAAGAACTTAAATCAGACCAGAGTGTAGGCATCCATGGATTTATACATGGAACTTTCCTCATTTTCCTCCTCTTTCACTTTATTTTGTGCAATGGCAGTATCAGTTATCTACACCACGGATAGAGTCCAAATTTACTAGGGCAATCCTAGAGGCTTATTTATTGTCAGGCCCCTTGTATTGGTCTTTCCCAGTTGTATCTTGATGGTCAAGAATTCCAACTGTCAGTGTCTCTCTATCTGATAACATTTGCTTATAACTTTTCAAATGGCACCATTTACAAGATACAGTACCAAAGAAAATTCTGAGACAGGGGAAAAAAAGTATTGTGGTAGTTACTGAATCTGAAAGTATAAGATGATAAACCTCATTAAAAATCTATAATATTTCTTCTTTGTATTTCTTCGTTATTTAGATGATACAACTCAGTTCTTAACATTTTAAATTTTGTATTTGTTTAAAAATATTTTTAGTTTGACTAAAAACTGGCCACATAAATATATTCGTGTGCATACTTGACTTTTATATGTATGTGTAAATATATGTATATGTATATAATATACATGATATATGTTGGAAAAAAGGAAAGTAGACAAAAGAAATTCTATCTTTTGCACACAATAATATCCTCAGCAGATACTATTTGCCTCATGCAGTTCTGGCTTTTAATACAAATTGTGACCTTTTCCTCTGACTTATTCTGAAATCATGGAGGACTTCATAATAGTAGAGGGTGAACCAAATAGCAATTTAACATTTTCAATTCTTGTGGGAATTTTCTCTTAGCAAAGAGATGAGCAGAAATGGTATTTATGACTAAGATGTTATTTTGAAATAAATAGAAGTGTGAAATATTATAGATGCCATTATAAAATGCAAATGTCACAGCAGAGTGGATTAGAAGTTGAGGTCTCAGCTGGATTTTTCTGAAACCTCTTGCTTTGTAAAGATAAATTCTGGTAAACTGTTTTTCTTCTTACTATTAGTAAGTCACTTTGCATAACCCATAGCTATGCTAGTCTAACACAAATGATGACCCTTGTTTAAAATTTCCCAGAGAATATTTATTAATTGACTTAATACCAAAGCATTTTAAAGTTTAAAATCGTGTGTTGTTGATTGTTATTTACAGGGTAGGATTAGATAAAATAAGAGAGGGAAGGTGGATTGAAAGCCGGGAATCAATTGCAAAGATGCAAGAGGTGAGGAAAGGTAAAAGGAGGAAAGAGAGGACCTGCTGTTTGAGATGAGGTGGTAGAGGTGGTGCTGGTGTTTGAAACCCCAACTCTGTATGAAATAGATGAGACAGTCTCATCTGATGACCAC
>NW_012102687.1:3757090-3758085 GCF_000951045.1 Mandrillus leucophaeus | reverse complement strand
CATCATTTTTTCTTGCATGCTAGCTTCTTTTTCTCCTTGAGCTTGGGAAGTGGTGACCAGCCATTCATATTTTCACAGCTTTGCCACCTGAAAGTAAACCCCTCCCCAATAAAATATTTTTAATAAAGGATGTCAGTTGTCACAGCATGGTTTACTTAACCCCCGTGTCCAAGGTGAGAGATGGGTACCAGTATTAGCAGCCCCCACTGGAACCCCATGGCTCAAGTGGGAGGGAAGTAATTTATCCAAAAGGGTAAGATTCCCACAATTAACAAGAAAAGAAAAGAAGTTGAATGGAAAGAAAGGCATTGGCGCTGAGATGAGAACCTTTCAAATGAGACTTTCCTTCAGTGTTCACTTTGACTTTGTTTCCTTGTTTGAGATTTATGAGGGTTCCTAATCACACTCCCATTCCTCCCATTAGTCCCTCTTACCCAGAATTTGGAGCCAACTGAGAAATAAAAGAAGGACATCAGACAGATGGTGATTAGCACATTGATTGTATTGCTTATAATGTTGTTTGGGAGAAAACAGCATGTTTATTTCCCAACAATTGAGTTCTTATTGTGAAACTTCTAAATTAAACCTACACCTTCATGCTTCAGGCCTGCACCTAGTAAGAACAGAACTCCTTTGCCACCTGAAAGTAAACCCCTCCCCAATAAAATATTATTAATAAAGGATGTCAGTTGTCACAGCATGGTTTACTTAACCCCCGTGTCCAAGGTGAGAGATGGGTACCAGTATTAGCAGCCGCCACTGGAACCACATGGCTCAAGTGGGAGGGAAGTAATTTATCCAAAAGGGTAAGATTCCCACAATTAACAAGAAAATAAAAGAAGCTGAATAGAAAGAAAGGCATTGGCGCTGAGATGAGAGCCTTTCAAATGAGACTTTCCCTCAGTGTTCACTTTGACTTTGTTTCCTTGTTTGAGATTTATGAGGGTTCCTAATCACACTCCCATTCCTCCCATTAGTCCCTCTTACCCAGAATT
>NW_012102687.1:3685976-3752365 GCF_000951045.1 Mandrillus leucophaeus | reverse complement strand
AATGCATTTCCATGTGTCTCTCTCCTCACATTACTATTTCTAGAGCCCAGGCCTCCTTTGTACTCATTTTATCTATGCTTTTTCTGACTCCAAAAAAACACATGTTAACCAATATTAAAATTCAAAAACATTCATTGAAAAGGCATTTTAATTGATACTTACATTTGAAATTTTATTTTAGCAGTGATATGTCACATTCAGGCTGCAGAACTTTCACCAAACTAGGTCAATTAAGCTGAGGCAGGCCTGCCAATTGTGTTCTTGAATCAGAAATGCTTATCTAGGAAAGCCAGGTAGTTACCATGGAGAACAGAGGTTCCAGACAGCATGTGATTAGTGAAATGGACATTTCATTTTATGTGAGCAGAAGTTATTATTCGTTTTTGGTTAGCTGGGGGTTTTGTTGCAATTACATTGCCCAGTTGGAGATAAACTAATGTCACTTAGTATCTGCGTGTAAGTAATGGTTTTGTCTCAAAATATTGTGTCACAAAATAGCGCAACAGAAAGGTAGCAGTGCATGAAATATGTGTAGGAGTGAGGCAAGAGAATATAAAGGCAGAGCCTGACATGTACTGTGATTACCCAGATCACTGTGATCAATCGCTAAAAAGCCAATTCTGTAATTCAGAAGCAAGTCTAAAAAACAGTGTTAGCAAAGTGTTAAATCTTTACAAATAACAATTTTATAATACAGGTAATTAACACTTCTTGGAGAAAAAGAAAAGTATAAGAGGCAAAAGAAACAAGCAAACAAACAAAACAACCTATGATTTCACTACCCAGAGTTAATTATGTACCACTATATTTGGGGGTATATTTAGCTTCATTATTTGTTATATGTGCATTTTTATTTAGTAAAAATAATTTTATATGTGAAGTATTATACTTTTCTTCTTTACATTGAAACAGAAGCATATTTATAAGTTCATTATAAACTTTCATTAGCATTATTTTAATAGCAAAACATACTTATTAAATGGACATGCCAAATTTTATTTAACAATGCCATTTATTGTAATATATTTGAATTACCTCTAGTTTGTCACTTTTACAGACATATTTGGCCATATGAATTCTTCTGTTAATTCTGAATTATTTTCTTAAACTAAATTTCTAAAAATGAAATTATAAGACAGTAAATGTGATAAAGATTGTAAAAGCCTCTTCCAAAAAAGTATTAAGCTGCTTCCAAAACAGCAATTTACATATTCATAGAAAGAGTATAGGTATTCATTTCAAATGTATGTCTATATACAAAGAATAAAAACATTTGACTAAAGGTTATAATTCATTTTGCATTTCTTTTTATCAGTGATAAATTTTTAAACTGTTTTTTAGTCATTTTATTTTTTCCTCTTAGTAAATTATTTATATATTGACCCATTTTACTACTGGAGACTTCTGTGCTCTTCTTCACCAATTTTATAAACATTTTACAAAGTATCCCCTTCGTGAAAACTTCAGCAAATATTGTGCTATGTTTTTATCCAATTATTATTTTGTTTGGGATTTTTGACAAACTGAAGTTTCTGCTATTTATTTTGCGTATTTTATCTGATACTCTCTTGTGGCATCTTCTAATTTTAAGCTTAGAAAATTTTCTTTGATTCTGAGATTTGTTAAGTATACGTTTTTTCTTTCTACTACATTTCGTAGTACTTTTTTTTTTTCACATTTATCTCTCTAGTCCATCTGGAATGTAGTTCGTTGAGCAATGTTTCATTAGTCAGGAATTTTTTTCTATCATGAATGATCACACTGTTTTGGACTAAAGTGGGCACATTTATTAATCCATAAAAGTGAGAATGGAAACCTTGTAACTGGGGATAAAAGTAGCTGGGACCGGATGCCACCAGGATGCTTTTCCCATCATTTTTTCTTGCATGCTAGCTTCTTTTTCTCCTTGAGCTTGGGAAGTGGTGACCAGCCATTCATATTTTCACAGCTTTGCCACCTGAAAGTAAACCCCTCCCCAATAAAATATTATTAATAAAGGATGTCAGTTGTCACAGCATGGTTTACTTAACCCCCGTGTCCAAGGTGAGAGATGGGTACCAGTATTAGCAGCCCCCACTGGAACCACATGGCTCAAGTGGGAGGGAAGTAATTTATCCAAAAGGGTAAGATTCCCACAATTAACAAGAAAAGAAAAGAAGCTGAATAGAAAGAAAGGCATTGGCGCTGAGATGAGAACCTTTCAAATGAGACTTTCCCTCAGTGTTCACTTTGACTTTGTTTCCTTGTTTGAGATTTATGAGGGTTCCTAATCACACTCCCATTCCTCCCATTAGTCCCTCTTACCCAGAATTTGGAGCCAACTGAGAAATAAAAGAAGGACATCAGACAGATGGTGATTAGCACATTGATTGTATTGCTTATAATGTTGTTTGGGAGAAAACAGCATGTTTATTTCCCAACAATTGAGTTCTTATTGTGAAACTTCTAAATTAAACCTACACCTTCATGCTTCAGGCCTGCACCTAGTAAGAACAGAACTCCTTGATAAGCTTCGTACATGAACTAACAGAAAATCCAAGCATCCTCTCAAGAACCGGCAGATCCAAGTGTAGAGGACATCTTTCCTGAGATAGTGGGTAGAATGAAACTAGAATTAAGATCTCTGGAGAATATCTAATGTGTTGACAAAAGATGAAGAATCCTTGAGTCTTCACAAAAAATTGGGGTAGAGTATTTTGGCGAGGTAAGAGAAAAGCAAGAGGAGGGGGGATTCTGCAGCTGAGCCTAGTGTTTGTGTAGATACTGTGACCATTTAAATACACAGCAATGATCATTATCATTTTATCATGTCACAGCAACTAATGTGGTGGCATGGAATACACCAACATCTGCGTTTTTAAAGGGGCAATATGGTACAATGACTTCAAATCTATGTCTTCTACAACATAAGGAAAATTTGGAGCCTAATGACATATCTTTGGAGCCTGATGTTCTCACATGGTTACTTTCATTTAGGAAAATCAAATTAAGATTTAACATTTAACACTTGTTATTTTTCATGTTGCCACTTCATACTGTCACTTCTAAATTTAATGTTTGGGTCTCAAAAGTGCCATGCCAAATTTTGGTTTGCTACCACTTTGGTTTTGAGTTTAAAGTTTTTTGCATTCATGTCTTTTAAAGCCCATTTTTTAATCTTGTATCAACTATAAACTTGTTGAATCTTTTTTTTTTCTTTTTAGAGACAGTGAAAGATTTTATTTTTCTTTTACTTTCATCCAAACACACCCTTTCCTGAGAAACATAAAGGCATGCACAATTATGACATTCTTATGAAGAAAAATTAATAGCTAAACTATAAGTCAACACTAATAATACAAAGTTTAAATGATAGGTGAAAAGATTTACAGGTAGGTATAGGGCTCTTAATTTTAGAAAATAATTATAGTCAATATCAATACAGGTTAAGGAGAAGCTTCTAATTTTCCAAACACTTGAATCTTAAAACATGTGGGTACATACGTATATGTATCATATATACAGATTTCTATCTTGCGTTCATGGATTATGTAGGTAGCTAACGTATCTGAGCCACTATCTAAAGATGAAAAAATAAGCTATTTAAAAGCATCTTACGAGTACATAACTTTATTGTAGTCTCATTTCAAGATTGTAATCATTGAAATTTTCCAAAGGGTTCTGTCTTTTAAGCGAGGAATGTGAAACACAGGAGACTAAGAACAATGAGAGCTGTACATGCGGATGCAAATGAGGACAAGATAGAGAGATGTCTAAAAGGGAATGCCTTGAAAAATGGTGAGGTGCAAGTGAAGTCATTTCTACATTTTTATGGTTTTAATGCACCCCTGGTAGGCATTTGCATACATTTTGGCTCTCTATTCTATGGATGATTGATTCAGCTTTGCATAGAATGTCATTTCATTACAGCTATAGTTCTCTCAGAGATAAAACTTTTCATATTTGGTCCTTTATTTTTCTCACAAGAGGTGACAAACAGGAAAGTTTTAAATACATTGATTTAATCTGGTGATTCTGCTTAATATAGGGTTTACTTATAGACCACTGACTCTTCTTCCAGATATTTTCATATTCTTTTAGTTCAATATTTCTATGGAACAGTGGTTTACAAACTTTTGTGTGCATCAGAATCCCCCGGTGAGCTTGTTTAAAGTATCATTTGTCCCCAGCCTGTGAATCCTTTAGTAGGTCTGGGATGGAGCCTGGGAATTTGCATTTCTGTGAAGTTCCCAGATTATATTAATGCTGGTTTGAGAACCACACTTAGAAAGCCAGTGCTGTAGGAAATTGGCTGTGGCTCGAAAATGGAGGTATTTGATGTGCTTGCTTTTTGAAAGTTTCTGTTTTGGGTTCTAAAGTGAACCATGTCTCTAGATGGTGGCTGCTTATTGTGAAAATGTGAGAGACTTGTGGGAATATGGTTTTATTAGCAAGTGAAGATGTCTATGAGTACTTTTGTTGTAGTTCTGTAATGACAGTTCTTTAACAGATCATTTCACTATGATCTATTTGACTCAAGAGCTGCATCTCAAGAATTATTTTTTTCTCAGTCAAGAGTGAACCTTAAACATTAACTTGTCTAGAAAAGAAAGGGTATACTGGGAAAAATAAATAAATAAAAACATGTCTGCCATGTCACATGTCTTAAGAGCATGCTCTTTGAAGCAGCTGTTGTTTCAGCTGCAGAAGTCAGAAATTCAGTGCTTGGTTTACAAGTGATTTCAAGCAATTCTTCTAAGATGGTCTTATATTTGTGTAACTTTAAGAATATACCTATATAGAAATATTTTGCCAAAGTATACTCTTGACTTGCTATTGGGATCAAGCACTGTATTTTCTTTTCTTTTTGTTTTCCTTCTCCAAATCCACATGGAATTGAAATCGAAAGATGCAAAAGACCATTACAGTGAGAGAAAAAAATAATTGACTTTAGCTGTAGGTAAAAATCCCTACTACTTTTTATTATTACTATTATTATCTCAAGGGGACACTATGCTTGAGCTATGTACATAGTATCACATGAAAGAGAATATGCTTGCAAAGCTAAAGCATTTAATTAAAATGCAAAGTTTAAAGATACCTATGGATTCAGGATAGTGAATGAGTATATTCTTTAATAATATGTTTTACAGCCGGACAGTGGCTCATGCCTGTAATCCCAGCACTTTGGGAGGCCCCGGTGTGTGGATCATATGAGCTCAAGAGTTCAAGATCAGCCGGGCCAACATGGTGAAACCCCGTCTCTACTAAAAATACAAAATTAGCCAGGTGTGGTGGTGCACGCCTGTAATCCCAGCTACTCGAAAGGTTGAGGCAGGAGAATCACTTGAACCCAGGAGGCAGAGGTTGCAGTGAGCTGAGATCAGGCCATTACACTCCAGACTGGACACAAACAGTGAAACTCTATCTCAAAAAACAATAATAATAATAATATGTTTTACATTGAGACAATATTATTTTTAAATAGTCACAAATAACTTCCCAATGATGTGTGTAACCATGTGAACAACTCCTTCCAGAAACTGCAACCAGTGTATTTCAGCAAGAATTCAACAGATTTAAATATATAGGGAGTCAGAAGAAACTCTTTAAGATGAGGCTTGATAAATGTGAGTCAGATAGTGAATGAGTACCTCCTTTATCACTTGAGTGTGCCATCAAAAGTCATTTCTGCTATGTGAAAGAAAAGTTCTAAATCACTATTAGAATAGTCAGGATAATAACTCTCTGTAACATAACATTCACTGTGATTAGAACAAAGCACTTAGATACCTTAACTGATCTATGCTTAGCATTCTCGCCACAGGAAAGAACAACATTTTGTTATCTATCTTTCTTTTATAAATGCAATAAGGCCCTGGTAGCAATATGTACAAAGTTACAGAGTATAAGCCCTGGGCCAATCAAGTGAAATTTTGGTTGATGGTTTTCTCTCAAGGATCGAATATGTCTAATGTATATTCAAAGTTACCTTTGCTTTCCAATTTCATATATTCTCTCTGATACAGAAAGCCTCTTAAAAATCCTCCTGTAAAAAACATTGCAGTTATAACAAAAGCTGTTTGAGGATTCAAAAGGAAATGGTTACTTCTGTAAAATACACAAATAGCCTTAGTAATCCAAAAATACAACCATTCAACATATTAATTAATGAATTAAGATAATATGAAGTAAATTACAGTCTTTTGAAATGTGTTTGATTTTTATTACCATATCACTTTAATATTTGTGAGTGTCTGCTTTGTACCTAGCAGAGATCTCCACACTAGCAATTTAAATTGAAAAAATATATAGGCTCACCTTTTTGGTTTAGTGGGGAAAAAACACAGATAAAGCAACAATGTGTCATAGCTTTGATACTAGATAGACTCTGGCATGTTGAGGATGCATTTCTACTAGTTAAGAATGGTGACATTCTTAACTTTTTGAGGGATGGATTCAAAGGAAAAGTTTTGAGAAACTTGAAGGTGACATGTTAAACTGAATGAGAAGTCTATCAAAACTCTGCAAAGAGCTATCATTGGTGCTTCAACAGTTGCCTGAAATAGGATTGTCAAATCTGCAAGTCTGTGAGATTTCCTGAATCAGAGGTCTAATCAAAAACATGTAGCATCCCCCCCACAAAACAACTGAAATTTTAAAAGTAAAAATGTATCTCTTGGGTGAAAAAAATAAACACCCCAACTGATAAACAATATACTCAATACTTACCAGAAATTTTAAAAAGAACTTATATAGGCAACAACGTGGATGAAACTCAAAACCTAAGGTTGCGTGAAACAAGACAGATACAAAAAGTGTGTTTATTGTTATTCTATTTGTGAAATTTTAAAACAAGTGAAATTAATGGAAGGTGATGGAAGTCTCACTTGTAGTTACCTCTTAGAAAGAGGAATTGACTGGGAAGGGGAAATATAAATCATATTAGGGTGAGGAAAATGTTGCATATTTTAATCTGGGTGCGCAGATGATAAATGTAAAATTTCATTGGGCTTTATACTTAAGATTAGTACATATTACTGATGTTATGATACACCTTAATAAAAATAAAGTGAAAACAAATCACTGTGTGGAATTCAAAGTATTTCTGTAGCATTCTGGAGTATTTAGACATAACGTTTTCTAAATAGAACCAAAATCAGAATTTACTTAAAGAATTTCAGAAAACATGTAGGTAGATGTCTAGGGATATTGTATTTTCAAGAACTGGTGCATAACGTATTACAATCTGTCCTTATATTGGCATTTGGATGATTTATAACAGTGTATTTGAGATCCTACTACGGTAATAAATTTATGGATTTTCTATGACTAAAACCAGAAAATTTAGGATTCATCCTTTATAAGTTCTTGGTAAAATGAATAGCTAAGACACATAGTTTTGGGTTTGGATGGGTAGAGGAATGGTGTCGTTAAGCAACAAAGCACAATCTTTGTTCTTCCTCCAATTCCCAAGTGCCGTCATGATGATATCACAAATTCTTTAAGAATTGCCAAAACAAAGAATAAAGTTAGAGACAGTTTTCTGTGAATGCCAGTTATAGACATGAACAGATTTAGTACTTGGTATTCTTCCCCATGAGTATTTCAGTTCGTTGTAGTCTACAGGATTTAAGATAATCGACAGGATTTAAGAGGAAAATAATGATTTTAGAGATACCTTGAACTTCTCAGTTGTTATCTGTTTATTTGCTGATATGAGAGTTGGCCTTGTCCTCTGGAGTTTAGAGATGCTAACAACATCTTGCCCAGTACCTTTCCCCTAATGGAAGTTTACAACGATTTTCTCCTTTAAAAGGTTTGCAATTTCTTCTTGTAATGATTCTTGATGTTCTGTACAGTCTGAAGACTTTCTTTTTGAACAATCAGTTTGAAAAGTAAAGTGTGACACAATAATTTTCTAAAGCCTCTGTACCAGATGATACTTTGTAGTTTCTTGCTTCAATAGAGCGAAAAGGAAGTCAAATATATTTCATCATAGAAAATACCATACAATTATGTTTATCTTTTTATTGTCATCAGAATTCTCTGTGTTTAAATATACAGAGAGGAGATGGGAGGGAGCTACTTTAAGTATCCCTTAAAATCTCTTAACTTTGATTTAAGATATTACAGTAAAGAGAAAATACTCTTTGGAATTATGCATTAGATATTTTAATATCATAGAGTAGCAAAGCAAAAAGATGTTGAAAGGACAACACATGTCTCACTTAAATGAGGGAAAATACTGGTTATAATTAATAATATATAATTAAATGTTTAAAATAAAAATAATTTAAAAATCAGGTTAAAACTATTACGTTTCCTTTTTCTGATTTTTATTTTAGATTCAAGGAGTACATGTATAGGTTTGGGTATATTGTGTGATGCTGAAATTTGGTGTACAAATAATTTCATCACCCAAGTATAATCATAGTACCCAAAAGCTAGTTTTTCACCCCTTGTTCCCAACCATAGTAATTCCCAGTTTCTATTGTTGCCATCTTCTATGTCCATGAGTACTCATTGTTTAGCTTCTACTTATACATGAGAATATGCAGTTTTTGGTTTTCCATTCTTACATTAATTCACTTAGCATAATGGCCTCCAGCTGCATATGTATTACTGCAAATAACATTATTTCATTCTTTTTATGGCTGCATACTATTCCATGGTATCTATGTACCACATTTTCTCTATCCAGTTCACCATTTATGGGCAACTAGGTTGACTTCATGTTTTTGCTGTAGTGAATAGTGCTGCGATGAACGTAGGAGTAGATGAGTCTTTTTGGTTGAATGATTTGTTTTCTTTTGGGTACGTAAGTAAATCAGTTCAGCCATTGTGGAAAGCAGTCTGGATCATTCAGCTGCGAAATCCTATTACTGGATTTATTACTTTTCTTTATTGAATTCTTCATCATTAAAGAAACAAATAATAGTTACTGTCTTATTTTTAAGCCCTACAAAGATATTGTATGTTTTGAAGAACTTACCTTTTCTCCGGAATCTGGTTGAGAACTGTCAAATATTTGTAGGTGTGTTTATGTGTGTATTTGTTTTTTATTACTGTCTCAGATCACTTAAACTTATATGCCTTTTTACATGTTAGTTCACACTTGCCTGATTTAGAAAAAAATTAAATTTATTTAAATTATTCATGCCTTTCAAGTATTTTAAGACAGTATATTAACTTTTTAAATAGCACGCTAAACACTTTTTGCAAGCTTGCTATAAAATGTATATTCTTCTATGCATAAAACTTGCAAATTAAAGAACATCTAGATACAATACCTTGCCAGAATTATAAGAAATTATTTATTAAGAATTTATATGAAGAATCACATTAGATGAATGCTGGCCTGCTAGTCTCTGTGATAATGAAAATGCTCTCAGTCTGCACTATCCCGATAGGGAGCTGCCAGCCACATGCAGCTACTGAACACTTGAAATGTAGCTAGTATAGATAAGAAACTAAATTTTTCTAATTTTTCTAAATTTCATTGTATTTAATTTTTATTCATTTAAATAGCCATGCGTGGCTAGTCGTTATCATTTTTAACAGTGTACTTTAGATTCAGAAAATATCAAGTAGTGGGCTATTGTGAAGACGAAAATATCTACCTGACAACACCACTGAGAAGACTAAATGAGCTAACATTGATAATATGCATAGACGGTGCTGGGCATGATCTAGAACTTGTACATAAGTAACTTTCCTTCCTTTTCTTCTTGTAGCTCAATGTGTACCCATTACTGACTCTCTTAGGGATGTGCCAAATTTCTGTACTACTTTTTATAGCCTTTTTTCCATTCCCTTGTTATGATCTCCATTTAGAATTCTTTCTCTTTCCTTCCTGTCACTCTTTTTCTTTGTTTCACTAAATATTCCATCCACTGCACTTTATTTTCTTACTTTTATTTCTGTTTTCAACTCTTTTGTTTTCTGTTTCCATTCATGATGGGAAGGGCTACTCAACAATTACTTCTCTTTCCCAGAATGCTCTATCTTGAGTGTAACTATGACTTGGGAATGAACTTGCTTGATTAGAATTTGGTACCTAATGGAGACTTATTACATTTGCCCTGAAAACTTGTAAATATAACCCGGGTCTGAAAAAATCTTTCAAAATGAGAATCAAATTTAAAAAGACATTATGTTGATAATGCTGTCTGTCTTCGTCTGCTAAGACTTCCATAACAAAATACCGTAAGTTGGGTAGCTTAAACAAAACTAATTTTTGTTTCTTTTCTGAAGACTACAAAATATAAAATCAGGGTTCTGGCACAGTTGCTTTCTGATAAAGGTTCCACTCCTGGCTTGCAGGCGGTTGTTTTCTTGCTTTGTCCTCACAATGGCCCTTCCTCTGTACACCGGAAGGAAGAGAGAGACAGACATTTCTCTTTCTTTCTTTTTGTATAAGGCCAGTGTTCCTATTGGATCAGGTTCCATACTTATGATCTCATTTAACCTTAATTATTTCCCTAAAGCCTTATATCCAAATACAGCCACATTGGTGATTAGCGTTTTGACATAGGAATGTGAAGAAGACACAGTTCAGTCCATAGCACCACCTAAGTGCAAATACGTATCCTGTCTTGAAGACTGTACCTTTAACAATGGCCTTCAAAAACTTCTGAATTGAAGTTCTAAGAAATGTGAGCTTAGATTTGAAAATTACAGATACAGAAACACAAATACACAAGATCTAATATGAGTGTGAGCAGAAAACAAGAGAAAAGAAACAGCAGACTTAGACTCAAAAATACTTAAACGTTGAAATTATTGGGCATAGAATACTGAACAATAATATATTATAAAAATAGAAAATATAAATTGTGGATAAATAAGAATGGATTTTCTAAAAGACCAACACACTTGGAAAGAATCAAATGAAACTCTAGAAATAAGTAAAAATAATAAATGAAATTTTAAAATAGACAAATTAAAGAACAGATTAAATACAGCTCAAAGTTAGTGAACTGGAGTATCAAACCAAATATCTGAAATGTAGCACAGAGCAAAATTAATGTAAATGATAAAAGAGATGTTAATTAAAACTAAGAATAACATGAACATGTCTAACATATACCAATCTATCTTGAGTTCTAGAAGGAAATAACAGAGAGAAAAGAAATCTGGCAATACTTGAAGAGATAATATTTGGCAACTTCAAGAATTGTTGAAAATACCAACTCCATATCAGGAAACCCAAAAAATCTCACATGGAATAAGTATACACACACACACACACACACACACACACACACAAACACACACCATATCACACTGAGAGTACATAATACTAAAGACAGAAAAATCTTTAAAAGTATCCACAGAAAAAAGACAGATCACTTAGAAAGGACTACCAACTTCTTGATAGCAAGAACAGAAGCCTGAAAGCAATATAAATATATACTCAATATATCAAGAGAAAAATCCGCAACTCAGCAAATGTGAAATGCAGCTCAAAAATAAAATGAATTAAAGAGAAAAAGAAAAAAAAAAAAGATTCGAAATTTTTATTACCAAATTAATTTATTACCAGAATTAATTACCAACAGACCATTCTGAAAAAAAATTATAAGGTAGGTCTCTGGTTATTGAAAATTAATTCTAAGTAGAAGGTTTGAGATGTAAGAAATTAGTAAAAATTGAAATAATGATATCAATTCTTTTTTTTTTGTGGGGTTAAGAATAAGTAGATCCAACATATTAGGCAAAGCTGGCATAAAAATTGTAAGATGCAGTCAGATCTAAAGCACTCTTAGGACATTTATAACTTAGGACAAGGGTAAGTATATTGGCATACTGCATATGTTATTAAGTATGCAGGTTAAAAGCTATATAATTACTAAAAATAAGCCTGATGAATATAATTACCAAAATAGTGAAAAGAAAACATTAGAATAGAGGAAAGAACAATTCAAAATAATCCCAGAACAATGATTTGGAGAAGTCCAAAATATCATAATTTATATGAATGCATTATACTCACCAATTAAAAGAGAAAAAAATGCCAGGCTGTGTGAAAAAATAAGTACAGTGTTGTGCTTTTTTAAGTATGTAAAGCAAATACTACCCCTGTATTCTTCCTCTGCTCCTGGAAAAAAAAAACAAATCAAACTGATGTGTCTACAATAATAACACACAAATTAGACATTAAGCCAAAATGTATTGCTAGAGGAAAAGCCTGACTACATACTTATAAAAGTTGCAATTTTCTACAAAAAAATTAGCCGAGCATGGCGGTGCACACCTGTAGTCCCACCTACTCGGGAGGCTGATGCAGGAGAATCACTTGAACCTGGGAGGCGGAGGTTGCAGTGAGCTGTGATCATGCCACTGCACTGCAGCCTGGGTGACAGAGCCAGGCTCTGTCTCAAAAAAAAGTTTCACTTTTCTGGAAGTATATAGTTACATATTTACCTATTTATATGCAATTGACTCTTGAACAACACAAGTTGGAACTTCCTGGGTTCACTTAAATGCAGATTTTCTTCTGCCTCTGCTATTCCTGAGACAGCAAAACCAACCCCTCTTTTTGCTGCTCCTCCTCCGCCTACTCAATGTGAGATGAGAATAAAGATGTTTATAATGATTCACTTCCATTTAATGAATAGTAAATGTATTCTCTCTTTCTTGGGATTTTCTTAATAGCATTTAATTTTCCCCAGCTTACTTTATTGTAAGATACCATGTATAATACATATAATGTGCAAAATATGTTTTAATCAACTGTTTATGCTATCTGTAAGACTTCCAGTCAACAGTAGGCTATTAGTTGTTAGGTTTTTGGGTAGTCAAAAACTATACATAAATTTTTGACTGCGGTGGGGGTCAGTGCCCCAACTGTCACATTGTTCAAAGGTCAACAGTACATTAAATAACTTTCAAAATTAGACATTATCACATGGAGTAATTTATAAATCCCCATCATAGTGGAAAATATTTAAAACATTTCTGCCAGGAAATGACAGACTATTCAAGAGAAAAAATAGTTACAGAAGTACAAACACTGTAACAAAAGTTGCATTTCCATACAAGTAAAAAATAGTTAGAAAATATCATTAAGATGCCAGGCATGGTGGCACATGCCTATAATCCCAGCACATTGGGAGGCCGAGGCAGGTGGAGTTCCTGAGGTTGGGAGTTCGAGACCAGGCTGACCAACATGGTGAAACCCTGTCTCCACTAAAAATATAAAAATTAGCTGGGCATGGTGGTATGCGTCTGTAATCCCAGCTACTCAGGAGGCTGAGGCAGGAGAATCTCTTGAACCTGGGAGGGAGAGGTTGCAGTGAGCCAAGATTGCACCATTGCACTCCAGTCTGGGCAACAAGAGTGAGACTTTGTCTCAAAAAAAAAAGATAAGAAAATATCATTAAGATGTCTGGGAATTAATCCAACCAAAGATATGCAGCATCTATGCAGTATGTTATAAACTTGTGTTGAAAGACACTGAAAGAAGACTAAATGTGATTGATTAGGATAAATCAATTTCACAAATTGACATTTTTATGAATTTGATTTATAGGTACAATTCAATTCCAATCAGCAGAGATTTTCCTTAAAAATCATAAACTGAATCTAAAATGTGTATAGAAAGAAAATAGGTGAAGAATAGTCAAGACAGACTGGAAATAGAACAAGGTGGGGAGACAGGATTCCAAGTACTGATTGGATGTTCTATTTCTCCGTTTTGGTGGGGGATTTAAAAATGTTTGTTTTATTATTTTTAATCCAGAAATATATTTATATGCATTTTATGTTCATGTGTTCTATTTCACAATGAAATTTTTTAGAAACCTCGCATTGTATAAGTTTGAGGCTCTAAGTAAAACCTAGGATGTTTTATAATTATATGTATAGAATTTGTACTGATAGTTATTCACTGTTTAACAATAAAATACATTTTAACATAAGATGTAATATATGTTTAATGCAGAAAATTTGGAAAATACAGGAAATAGGCAGAAATGAATAAAAATCCCTGCGACCCCCAACATCAATTTCAGCCACTGTGAATGTTATTACATACATTCTGATCTTATCTATACTCATATGTGTGCTTGTGTATTTGTAAGTTTTTAGAGAATTACTGTCCTATTATGTAACAAGTTTGTGTTATACTTTTTTTATTTGACAATACAAATGTATTATTTAATGTGTTAGGAACTTTGCAGAACCACCAGATTTTTATTACGAAAAGGCACACTTGGAAATTATATACTGGCTCAAGCAATTCTTTCCGAAAATAGCAATATTTTAGAAAATAAAACTTGAGAATTCAGCCAAGAGGGATTATATTGACAGGAGAATGTAGAATATGTAGGGAACATACATAATTTCAGTAATCTGAAAACAGGAGAAGGAAATACACATCTCATACACTGATGTCAGTCGGAATCACAATACTCTGTACCACATCTGCTACTCAGTTGATTTATTAGTGATTAAAATGTAGTACAAATGGTTGTCCTTAAGCAGTTCCCTCACAGAGACTGTTCTCAACAGTTTGCATAAGTGACACACTTATTTCAAAAAGTACTTAGAAAGAAAATATAATGCTGAACTTAATAGTATTGTAGCAGGACATACCACAGACAAAACCCTTCAGACACCAAGTTAAAGAAGGAAGGGCTTTATTTGCCCGGGAGCTTCAGCAAGACTCACATCTCCAACAACCGAGTTCCCGGAGTGAGCAATTCCTGTCCCTTTTAAGGGCTCACAACTCTAAGGGGGTCCATGTGAGAGGGTCACGATTGATTGAGCAAGCAGGGGGTACGTGACTGGGGACTACAAGCACCGATAATTAGGATGGAACCAAACAGGACAGGGATTTTCACAGTGCTTTTCTGTACGATGTCTGGTATTTATAGATAACATAACTGATTAGGTCAGGGGTCGATTGTTAACTACCAGGGCCAGGGTGTGGTGCCAGACTGTCTGCTGTGGATTTCATTTCTGCCTTTTAGTTTTTACTTCTTCTTTCTTTGGAGGCAGAAATTGGGCATAAGACAATATGAGGGGTGGTCTCCTCCCTGAGTCTGACCAAACACTTTGTACCCACTTCTTTCAATCTATCACAAAAATGAAATTTATCTTTGAAGCCAGGAAATATCCTGATTAGTGTTTCAAGGGAGAGTAAGGAAAATCTCTCACAATTTGAGGAATCCTTCCTTTGAGGCCCTATCTTTGTTTCCCAGCAGAAGAGAATTACAGGCCTTGGGCTGGATCCAGTTCCCAAGAAGTGAATTTATACAAATCCACCAATGCTAGTAACGCTGAGACTTTTCTAAATGCTGTTTTCAGTAGGTAAAACATATTCCTGTTACGACCTAACTAGAGAGAATAGTAGTATGATATTTGCATTGCCATGGCAACTTGTATCTCTAGAGTGAGATGACATTTTTGCCTGTTTATTTCTACTTTTCATTGAGGAATAACATTTTTATTGCATTTTAACTTAAAAAATAGTTGAGTGTGTATAGAGAGGGAGAGAAACTGAAAGTTATTTAACATCTGCTATATGTCAGACATGTAGTTAAGTTGTTTATATTCACCACTGCCTTTAGTCCTCCAAGGACTCTGGAAAGGAAGATTCACTTTAGAGAGGAAACAGAAATTTCAGCACTTATCTGTGCCTAAGTTGAAAAAGTTATAAAGCAATAGAGCCAGGGTCTGTTCAGAGCTTGGTGACCCTGGTTCCCAGGCCGGTGCTTTTTCACTGCATCACACTTCCTCCTACAGGGTTTATTTCCTCCCTGGGTTCCTAGTCTAACTTTCCCTTAAAACTGACAACCACCTTGTGAAATACCAGTAAGTACACTGCAATATGTAGTTTTTAAGTGTTATGGTTCTTAATGTTTAATTCTAATTTCCATATATAGAAAATTACATCTAAATCAGGATTGACTGATTATGTTTTACTCTTCAGTTAAAATAGTTATTCAAATGCTTTAATTGCATACCATGTGCTTCAGAAGATGATACCAATTAAGTAGTTAGGATTTAGCTGTACATATGATGGAGATTTAGTTATGTCACTATAAAAGAATTATATATAATTCAAATTTACAGATATAGAATATTAAATATGAATTGCAAATATTGGACTATGAAGATCAGCAAGTATTTGTTGAACATAAAGAGATATCTGTATGGATTATGTGTGGGATATGTTACTCAGAAAAAGCAAAAGAACAAGCATGAATTATATTTACAATCCATTGAAACAAAATTAAGATGACCATTCAGTTCTTCAATTCTAAATATTCTGTTTATTAAAAAGTAGCTCTTACTCCCTTTATATTTTACTATTAGGATTTTCTCTCCAATAAAATAATGTGAAGACAAATGTATAAAGACAGAATTCCTTTGTGATAGACTTTATGAGACATTTAAATTGTTATGGCATAACGATATGTTGTTAACGGCCTTGGTGGCAATTGCAGGAATGAAAAAAGTAAAAATTATGTTTGTTGATGTATTTATGAAGCAGCAAGTGAAAGGAAGTATTTTGATATTATGAAAATAGTGACATTATGACTTTAGCACCAGATCCATTCCTTTTTCCCTCTTAATTCCAGCAAAAAAAGGTCTCAGAAACAGTTATTGTTTGGGCAGTTTGAGGGATCTTAGCACTTGAAGGAAAGACCATTCTATGGATGTAATAAGGGCAAAAGGCGGCTAGGAAGCTATTATGGACTAGCGGGCTATGTAAGCAAAATACATGGAATGCTTACCTGAAGTTTAGGAATGATGAGAGAGAGAAGTGCAGCAGGGTACAAGGAAGAGTCTTTGTTGGACATAGAATCTAATTTGTTTATAGGTAATTAGAAATCGAGGAAGGAAACAAACTAAAGATGTGATATTGAGTTGGAAAAGTTATGTAAGCTCAAGGGAGGAAGGGAGCAATGCCTGGGTGAGTACGTTTGTTTTTGTAAACAAAGGACTGGTAGTTTCTTCAGGAGCCAGTGCCTCAACTCTCATTCTGCAGTCCTATAGTATCCACCCTTGTCAATCAGAGGTGGTTTTGAATTGGTATGATGCCATATTCTTGCATAAAAACATTTCATTTTTGATTGACAAATTATTTTGAAAGGTTAATATGAATATGTATAATATGCAGAGCACAGAACTGCTAAACATTATGAATCTCATACATAATTACCTTTAAATGAAACTATAGTCGTGAAAGTAATTTCACAGTCACATTCTTTTAGATTTTAGTAACACTATATTTGTGTGACTTTATATGGGCGCACAACGAAAACCCATATGTAATAGAATAAATGTAATAGTAGCCTGTAAAAATACAATCATGGCTACATATCCACATACCTATCATAAGTTTCTAAATCATGTGTGGTACACTTTCAGTTAGAAGAAGTAAACACATTCTTATATGCCTTAGTTCTGGTAGTGAGTAAATGTGCTCCTACCATATAATTTTCTTTACTGTGCCCTTAGAACTCTTAAGGTGCTATGGTTTTTACATTCCCATTCTAAACTGATTGTTGGAATAGCCTCCCATGTTAAACTAAATAGGCGTCAATGAGTCATTTTGTTACTCTTTTTTCAAAAATATGTCAAAGGAAACTGAAAACATGGTAAGCGCATTATTGCAGGGAGGCATTTAATGAGAAACTCTTCCTGACATAAATACTTGCCCCTTAATTACATTCCTTGCATGCTAACAACCCCTTCAACCAGGTCACCTTGCAGCTATAGGAATTCTGTTTTTATCCCTCATGCCACTGCTGAGCATGTGGCTCCATGTTTTTATCCCCACATTTCTCATTCCACTTATGCCTAAGAAGACGCTACTCCCCCATGTTCACCTCCAGACCCCAGCATTTTTGGTTTAGTTTAAGTTCATCTGGGCTATTAAAGTGTGGAAAAATTATGCTTACACTGCAGATACAAAGTCAAGATGCATTATTTCTCTGGATTTGTTTTCTAGGAACTCTTCTTTCAGCTATTAGTTTCTAGGAAAAGATGAATCTGATTTTACTGTGAAATGCAGGTGACTTTTATTTCAGGTCTTTGCATAGCTTAAGAGACCTTATTAGCACCTAAGTGAAATTTGCATAGACAAATGAAATATTCTGCCTTCTGAGACCTTATGAAAATCTGCCCTATATAATTACATCAGATGGGAGTCACAGATTTTTGTCATTTCAGCATTTTTCTTCTATCAAGTGGTTAGTTTCTGTCCACGTAATTGAGTAATTTAAAAGAGGCACTACCATTTGTCTTTTCTGGGCTAAGGACATTTGATTTCATAAATAAGAACAAAAAAGGCTTACGTTACTTTTTGGGAAAGATTACAGCAGTAGGAAAATAAAGCACTATTAAGCTTCATACTTCTTTTTAAATGTTCTCATTAAACACAGTGAACAAATAATTAGTATACATTTATTTCTCATATGACTGCCCCTTTCAGTCATCCCTTGTGCTACAAATAAATCTATAAAATGGATGATAATCAATGAAATATCTGAAAAGATGAAAATTATCCTCATCTTAGCTATTTATCATGAACCTACTTGAGTTAAGTAAGTTTTACTTACTGAACTGGTGCTCTTAGAACACTTTAATGTTATATTATTGTCAAATTTGACAGACAGAATATTTATACTTTTACTTGCATCATTAATGATAAATAGAATATATAATATTGAACTATGGCATTCTGAAACTTCTACTTAATACATGAACATTTTCAAACATTTCTCCTTAAGGTTATCCAATCAGGTTTCTACAGATCCATTTATTCACAAATAATAAAAAACGAACTCCAAGTGCTATATTTTCCCACATATTAAACAATGGTGAGTGATGTTTACTTCAAGCAATACATCTCAAACTTTTTCATGGGCATGTATCAAAATAATCTGATATATTTGTTAAAATGCTAAATGTATGCCCCACCACAGACTTTCTAAATCATAATAGAGCCAAGAATCAACTCCTTTTTCTAGCTCCTCAGATGACTCTAATATATGTTAAATGTGAAAAGACTTTATTAAAATTTTTATTTTATTTACTTATTTTTTTACTCTACGGTAAAGTTTATGTACTTAGGAATTAATACCAACTCATTATTAGCAAAAATTAAACATCTTTACACCAAGAGTAGTTTTTCCTTTAATAAAAAAAAGATGGAATGTGTATAATGGACAAGGGATAATCAAAATTTGCCAAATGAGGCTAGTAAGACAATCCCAACAATTCACAATCATTATTCACTGGTCCATTAATCACAGGACAACACATACAAACGAAATATTTTCTTTCTTTAAAAAAAACTCCAAAGTTAAGGGGACAAAGGCAAGGTTCCTAAAAAAGGAAAAGGGGGGCAATGGGGTTGGTATAAAAAATAATTCAACCCAAAGGAATAAACAACCTAGTACCCATTAGTTGTTTCTCCTGATCCTCTCCCTCCCCAATCCTCCACCCTCCTGAAGACCCCAGTGTGTGCTGTTACCTTCTACATGTCCATGTGTTTGTAAAACTTCCCAGTTATTTTAAATACTTTACAAAAATGATCTTTAAGTCACTTGTATTTCTATCCTGCAGTATTTGCATGTTTTAAAATATGAAATTAATGAGCAACAAAATAAAAATGACAATTTTGGTGTATAACTCAAGGAATAAAATAAATATCCACAAATCTATAACGAGACTAATAAACGTTTAAATAAATACATACATGAAAAAGAAAAAATCTTTCTTGCAGAAATTTTTCAAACAAAAAATGTAGAAAGAATGGAAGAAATAAAAACAAATCACCATTAGAACCTCTCAGTAATAATTTTGGCAGGCAAGATTTGTGATGAATGCTAAAATAAGTGGAAAAAACTTTAAGGAGAAGCAGAATATTTGCATTGCCTCAAAGTATTTTCTCTAAAATATTTATTAATCATGTGATGCTTCTAGCATGTTTCCACAAATTCGTTGAGATTGCTTTCTGCTAAAGGTGAACTTATGTCCCAACCCTGGATCCTAGGCTGGATTTAGTGGCTCACTTCTATCAGAGTATGGAAAGGGAAGACTAAGCAAAAAACTGTCAGATGCCACCTTACCAAATGACCAAGGTTAACAGCACCCCTAATACGCTTATTGATAGCATGTACCTCCTGATGTGATGCAGTGAGAAAGGGCCTTCACCTATGTGGGGTTCTTTACAAAATTCATAACCCCAATCTAATAATGAGAAAAAAATAAGACAAACTCAAATTGATAGACAGTCTATAAAATACCTGGCTAGAACTCTTCAAAAATGTCAGGTCACGGAAACCAGGGAAATACTAAAAAACTCTCTAGATCAGAGAAGACTAAGGAGACTTGATGAAGAAATACAATGTCTTCCTGATTGGATCCTGAACAGAAAAAGACATTAGTGGAAAAACTACTGAAATCTGAATAAAGTCTGTAGTTTACTTAATATGACACCAATGTTAATTTTTTCACTTAAATTATTCATAGGTAAAATGCTGTTATTAGAGTGAGAATTCTCTGTATTATCTTTGTAACTTCTATAAACCTAAAATTAGTTCAAACCGAAACAAGGTGGTTATTTTCATTGTGGTAAAACATATATTAAATTTGTCTCCTAATCATTTTTTAATGTGCAGCTCAGTAATATTAAGTATATCCACTTTTTTGTGCAGCAGATCTCTAAATTTTTCCATCATGCAAATCTGAAAATCTATTTCCATTAAACTCTAATTTCCTCTCCCTGTTCCCCTATCCCTTGACAATCACTTTCTACTTTTCTGTTTGCATAATTTTTGCTACTTTAGATACTTCAAAGTATACAATATTTGTCCTTTTGTGATTGGCTTATTTCGTTCAGCATAATTGTCTTTGAGGGTCCTCCATGTTGTAGCATGTGACAGGTTTTTCTTCTTTTTAAGGTTGTATACTATCCCTTTGCTTGTATATGCCATGTTTTCATTATCCATTCATCGGTTGTAGACATTTGGATTGCTTACATCTCTTGGCAATTGTGAATAATGCTTCAATGAACAAGGTGTGCAGATATTTCTTTAAGATCATGTTTTGAATTATTTTGGATGTGTACCTGCATGTGGGATTGCTGGATCATATAGTAATTTTCTGTTTTAATATTTTTAAGGGACTCTCATACCATTTTCCATAGTGACTGCACCATTTTACATTCCTAATAAAAGTGTACAAGGGTGTCAGTTTCTCCACATTCTTGATAAGACTTGTTATTTCTTTTTTTTAAAAATAGTAGCCATCCTAATGGGTATGAGATAATATGTCACCGTGGTTTTGATTTGCATTTTCCAAAGAATTAGTGGTGTCAAGCATCTTTTCAAGTGCTTGTTGGCTATGTGTATGTCTTTCCTGAAGAGAGGTCTATTCAGATCCTTTGCCAATTTTTTAATCAGGTTTTTTTTTTATTCTTGAGTTTAGAGGTTTTTTATATATTTTGGATAGTAACCCTTTATGTGTCATATGTTTTCCAAATATTTCGTCCCTTTTTCACATTGCCTTTTCACTTTGTTGATTGTCCATTTTGATGCTCAGAAGGGTTTAAGTTTGATGGAGTCCCATTTGTCCATTTTTTCTTTTGTTGTCTTTGCTTCAATGTTATATTCAAGAAATCATTGCCAAAGATAATATCTGAAATCTTTTCTCCTTTTTTTAATTCTAGAAGTTTTATAGTTTTAGATCTTTGGTTTATATCTGTTAACCAGTTTGTTAATTTTTGTATATAGTATAAGGTAAGTGTCCAACTTCACTCTTTTGTAAATGGATATTCAGTTTTTCCATCACCATCTACTCTAGCTACTTTCCTATATGTAGTATTGGCATCCTTGTCAAAAATAATTTCTCAAAGGTTTACTTATGAACTTTCTATTCTGTTCCAGTGGTCTGTATATCTGTGTTTATGCCAGTACCACATTGTGTGGATTCCTGGTGCTTTGTAGTATATTCTGAAATCAGAAAGTGTGAGGACGCCAATTTTGCTCTTTCTTTTCAAGATTGTTTTGGCTATTTAGGGTCCTTTGAGATTCCGTCTAAATTTTAGGATGATTTTTCTATTTCTGAAAGAAAAATTGTTGGGATTTTGATAGGGATTGCATTGAATCTGTGGATTACTATGAGTACTGTGGCATCCAACTAAACTTTTTTTTTATATGTAAGTTTAACATTTAGTTTTCCAGGAATATTGGTGCAGCTCATGATTTTATGAACACCAAATATTTGCTATTTCCATTTGATATATTTACTATAATGTCTTATTACTGCCAATGTTTTACAAGCAAGTTTAATAATGTACATTATTATTTTCTTATTCTTCATTATTTATTATTCTGCATTACTTAAAGGGAGAAAGAGAGAGAGAAAAGGTGCACTTATTTTCTCTTACCAGTTTGAGATTGTTTTTCAGAAATAATTTTCAGTGCCTGTATACCTCAAATCTATGCCAAATCCAGTTGAAATGTTAACATGATTACACAATTTAATTTTCATTCATATGCTTCAAAATGTCAAATTTGAAAAAGTAATAGAGTCATAGAGTGAATGCATTGATTTCCTCTTAGTGTTATAACAAATTAACACAATTTAGTGGCTTAAAAAAACACAAGTTTATTATCTTACATTTCTAGAGGTCAGGACTCCTAATATCAAGGTATCAGAAAGACTGAATTCCAACTGGAGATTCTAAGGGAGAGCTCATTTCCCAGCATTTTTCAGCTTTTGAGGCTACCCACATTTCCTACCTCCAGATTTCTTCCTTCATCCTCAAAGTCAGTATCATAACACGTGCACATTTCTCTTTCTGACCTCTTCTTCCTCATAATATCTTCCCTGACCCTGTCCCTCCTGCCTTCCTCTTTTTGAGTATATATTGGGCCCACCCAATAATCCAGAATATTTTCACCATCCCAGAATCCTTAATTTAATCACATGTGCAAAGACCTTTTGCCATTTATGGTAACATATTCACAAGTGTCAGGAATTTGGATGTGGACATTTTTTAGGTGGCCATTATTCCATCACAGTGACTTTTTTTTCTGTGTCATTCATTAAATTTGACTGTTACTTTTAATCATTTGAAAGGTACTATGGGAATATATTCACTATTATTTATTATTCTAACAATGTGTAAAAAAGTAGAATCTTTTATTCCTAAGTTAATAGCCATTAACAACCACTAGATATTGTTCTCCTACATATTCTCACATTAGTAAATTTTTCTTGAAATGTTTCATTAGTAAATTTTTCTTGAAAGTGAAGAGGAAAAAAAGTCATTGTCTTGATTTTATTTTGATTCTGGTTACATGGGAACAATAGAGCCATAATTTGAAATTCATATTCAACAACATCTATATTAGGAAAGGCTAAGTGTGTCAGGGTGTGAACTACCAGCTTCTTTAGGTTGTGACACACTTTCAATCAAGCAAGTTGTACAAATGAACGAGTAAACTGTGGACATTGGTATGAAAAACAATGGAGAAAATTTCAAATTGCAAAATTAATATAATTGGGGGATCAGTGCAATTTGTGTCATTTTTTTCTTTGTGACTGGAGATCTTCAAATTGGAGCACTTACATTTTAACCACGTTAAGTTCTAAAATCTGCGATTCTGATTTCTAGCAGCACTAGACCTTATGTACTCAATGAAATTAAAGGTAACTACTTTAGTGTACATTATTTAAGATTAATTATCTCTCTAGCATTTCTCTTGCCACAGTGGCTATAAACACATTTTTCCATTCTGCAGTCAATACCTTTGCTGGTACAAAAGAATATCGATTGAGAACAGGCAGTGTTTTACAAGAAAGAGGTTGAGAGGTCTAAAGATCAGATAGAAATCTTTGTATGTGGGATTTGAATTTCTCAGAGAGTGTTTGGGAGACATGTAAGTCAAGAATATATAAAGCGGAATATGTTTTTGTGGGAATCAGATTTTTCTGTGGAAAGTTGCATGGAAAAATCCTTCATTTAAAAATTAATTACTAGGGGAGCATACATATTGATTGTTATATATTTTGTTTGCTAGGCAATTACAAGCATTTAATGATTACTGTTTTCAGCAGTTCCTATGAAATGTCACTGTCTTCCAGTTCTTATTTTTCCAGAAATATACAGGCCAACAAAAAGTGAATTATCATATTATATATGTCAGTGGCATAGGTAGAAACAGATCTGCTGAATTTTTAGTCTCTGACTTGGATAAATTGTCCTGGTGCTCCATGACAAACTTGTCCTAGATTTCCAAAAATGTTCAATCAGCATTTTTGTATCTTTAGTGGAGATTGGGTTTCACTATGTTGGCCAGGCCTGTCTCGAACTCCTGACCTCAAGTGATCTGCCCACCTCGGCCTGCCAAAATGTTGGGATTACAGGCATGAGCCACCACACCCGGCCTGCTGGACCTTTCAATAAGGACTCTGTCGTGATTATGTATATTGCCTATTGCCATATTGCTGGATAATGTCAATCTGCTTTGTGACTTTTTCTATTGTTTAGAGGTAGATACACCCTGAACATCTGTCTCCTCCCAGAGAGTTTATTATATCTTCGAATCAGAATGCTTGTGCTTCTTCCTATCCAGTTCCCATCTCTTCAAGGATGGGTATAATACTAAAGCTATTCTGTCCTGATTTTGGGGAAAAAGCCATTTAATATATATATTTTTTCTGGGCAGTTAAATATATCCCTCAAGAAACTGTACTTTGATATGAGGGAACCTGTTACTGATAGTGGTTTGATCTTAAGGTGACTATTATACACAGTAGCTCAGATGGAAAGATGTATCGTATGTAAGACTGAACAAAGCACTGACCTTATCTGACTTCACCTATGTAAGAGCTTTTTAAAAAAATGCCTCAGGCAGTTTTCTTAGATTAATGATGATACTAACACATTATCTTTGTAAAGGCAATCTCTAACTAAAGTTCAACCTAAGTAGCCAAAACTCACATATGATTTTTCCAAACTTTGACTCATTTTGCCTGTGGCCCTCTTACAGAAAATGTTTTCATTTTTTAATTATTCCTTCTCTTTTCCATGGTTTCTCCTTATTCCCGTTGCAGAAAATGCTGAACCTTTACAAAATGATATGCAGGAATTCACTGCACCCAACACAATTTCTGCTTAATATTTACTTTCCCTACTGTTTTAGCAAACACAAATCACTTGCTAACTCTGAATCCTGCTTTTCAGCTTAACTTCTTGGCAATTAGTTTTTATCCCACCTCTTTCCTCACATGATTAGTCAGGACATTTAAATAATTCCAAATTAATTATTTCCAATGAATAATACCAAATAATCCCAAATCACTTATCAAGAGTGATTCCATTGGTAAGCTAAAGGCTCCCCTCCACTACCAATTGGGCTCAGGTACAGAAAATGGCTATATCTGGCTCCAAGTCTGAAATAATCTAGGTCAATAGTTTTCTCTCTGTTCTTTTTTTGAGATGGAGTCTCACAGTGTTGCCCAGGCTGAGTGCAGTGGCAGAATCTTGGCTCACTGCAACCTCCGCCTTCCAGGTTCAAGCAATTCTCCTGCCTCAGTCTCCTGAGTAGCTGGGATTACAGCCACCTACCACCATGCCTGACTAATTTTTGTATTTTTAGTAGAGACGGAGTTTTACCATGTTGGCCAGGCTGGTCTCCAACTTCCGATCTCAAGTGATCCAGCCACCTTGGCCTCCCAAAGTGCTGGGATTACAGGCATGAGCCACTGTGCCCAGCCTCTATTCTTTTTAATTGTCCTTTCCTTGTGTCTTTCAACACTCAAGACTTACATTCTATCAGCATGTTGATCCCTGTAGTAAAAGGCATCTCAATGGGCTCTGATGGAAAATTACCAAGGAGAAGTTTTACTTACCTAACTTCAGTCACTTGCCCTTTTCACAACAAGCTCAACAGTCAATGAGGTGTGAGGTAGCACTCTTTTTCCCCGGGCCTGGGTCATACAGACACTGCTGTGGGCATGTGCAGGCAACTCTGCCAAATGCACAGAGAATGATTTTCTCACAGAAGAGATGGTTCTGCTATTAGGAGAAGAGTTTATTTGAAAAACAGAAACAATGGTTCACTCACTGATCACCTAATATCTATGCACACTTTTTTCCAAATATGATTTTCTTAAACTATCCCTTCAAATACACCACCTTTTCCTGGTAAAATCAAAGCCATAATTCCCACTTTCAAAGGAAATTCTTTTTTTTTTTTTCTTACGACCTTCAATTTTATGCTCCAGACCACCAAATAATGACACCTTCTATTTGACAAGCCCAGAATGTCACCTCAGGAGTAGAGAACCTATAGAGCTATCTAGTACCCAAACTATGGGTAGCAATGACCAAAATATACTGATGAAAGTATTAAAGAGGATAATATAAATTTTAAAATTTCACATTTGAAAGCAAATGAAGAGGAATCAAAATATAACATATTCCACTGGACAAAGATAAGGATTCCTGTCCTGGCAAAGAGTGATTCCCTTGATAAGCTAATTTGACAGCTTTCCATACCAAACTTCAGGAACACCTTTTCTTTCTGTTGTCACAGCCACATATGAGAAAGGCATTCAGGAATATTCCCCTTCTTGGGGCTCTGCATTCTACTTTTTGAAGATGTGGGTTTGGAATTCTGAGATTTCCCGTAAGTGTTAAACAACTATAGGCCCCTTTTCGCCTGTCTTTAGGAAAAAATAATATCTGTAAACTTTTGACTGTTCTCCATTTTGTCGACTCAGTGGGCTCATAAACAAATCTGTATGGTCCAAGCCTGGTCCTTGAGTTCATTCCCGAAGTGTCCTCACTTCTCAGCAGTGTCCTTGATGCACTGCCCAACTAGCTCACCCTCAGCTGCACTGCTTTCACAGGAGTGTATGCCAACAACACAAAGGGCTGTGTTAATTATGAAATATTAATTGCCTCTCAATCAGAGGTTTTGCCCAGGGGATGGATCTGTATAATAAGTATTTTTTTTTCTTCTTTTTTCAAGTAGGCAGTGGATGACACAGAACATTACGGTAGATTTTAGAAAATGAATCTCTCCTTTCAGTTCTTTGGTTTCTTCTACATCCCAAGAGTATCTCCCTCTTTGCTCCCTGTTTCATAATAACTTCAGTTTAGAGCAAATAAATTGACCTTCTAAGTTCTATGAAGCCCATCACTTTTTTTTTTTTCCTGTACTGTGGGTTATGGCACAAACATCCTGTCTTAGGCAATGTTTCTTTCCTTTCTCATTTATGTTCAAGCTACCTTAGATTTAGGCTTGTCCTTTTTGTCAGGTGTTTATGGAAAACTATAAGAAGTGGCAAACTTGTTCTGAAATGCTAACATCTTTTTCTACAGAAGTTCAAGCCTCCTTATGTATACAATCTAAGTCCTAAGTACAAGAGACAGTAATTAAACCTATAACTTTGCTACTAAGTAAAAAAGACTTCCAATTTCCCAGCTGGGATGAAGCTTTTCTATGCCTCTACTCTGTCTTGACTTATCTTTCATATATTTAACTATTACTTATAACACTCCAATTTTTTATATCATTGTGTGATTCTATGTGAATAAAATATCACTCAAATTAGCTAAGACAAAAAGCTAGTTAAGGAAAAAAGACAGAAGGAGAGACTTTTTTTACTCATGTTAGTAAAAAGTACAGGCATAGTTGAGTTCATTTCTCTCCACATGGCATATTTCATATTCTGGTTCATAAAAACTTACATAATGACAGGCAACCAACTTTAATGTAAAGACAATACATTTTTGAAAAGAGGAGACGAAAAAATTTATGGAAATGCTACATGCTTCTATTTATTATTTTTATTTGTATAAATGTATGGCATACAAGTATAATTTTGTTGCTTGCCTAGATTTCATAGTGGTGGAGTCAGGGCTTTTACTCATTGTACTCACTACATAATCTCTCATCACATACCCCCCTCCCACCCTCTCACTCATTCTAGTCTCGATTGTCTATTACTCCACACTCTACATCTGCGTGCACACATTATTTAGCTCCCACTTGTGAGAACATGTGGTATTTGTCTTTCTGTGTCTGACTTGTTTTGCTTAAGATAATGGCCTCCTCTTCCATCCATGATACAATAAAAATACATAATTTTATTTTTAATGGCTGAGTAGTATTCCATTGTCTATGTATACCACATTGTCTTTATCTAGTCACCCATTGATGGACATTTAGGTTGATTCCATTCATGCTTTTAAAACAAATAGTGTAAGAAGGCAAATAGTTTCCAGAAATGGGCGAAAGATTTGAACAGACACTTAGCAGAGCAAATGTATAGATGACAAATAAAGACATTAAAAGATGCTCACTTAACTTCATTATTCAGTATAGCAATACAGAATAAACCACAATGAGATGGTACTGCATACCACTAGAATGACTAAAATTCAAAAGGCTGACAATGCCAGACATTAGTCAACATGTGAAGCAACAATTTTGCAGTTTCTCATGAAGTCAAACGTATATTTAATACACAATGCAGCAATTTGTCTCCTAGGTATTTACCCAAGTGAAATAAAAATATGTGTGTACATAAGCATGTATTTAAATAATTGTAACATCTTTGTTTATAGTACCCAATTCATGAAACAACCAAAGTGTCCATCAACTGCTAAATAGATAAGAAAATAGTGGTATACCCATGTAATCAAATGCTGCTTAGCAATAAATAGTTGCAAATTATTGATAAATGCAACAACATGAATGATTCTCAAAAATACTATGTTAATTGGAAGAACAAGAGTGTATACTTTATGATTCACTGACGTTGCATTCTGGAAAAAGGCAAAACAATGGCCATAGAAAACAGTTCATTGGTTGCCAATGGCCACTAATTTTGGGGTGTCAGGAGGGGATTGACTACAAAGAAACCCCAGGGAACTTTTTGGGATGAAGAAATTATTCTGAATCATTATTGTGTTGGTGATTAGTCAACCGTATACATTTGTCAAAACTCATCAAATTGTATGTTCCAAATTGCTCAATTTTATTGTATGTAAATTATACCTTAATAAAACTTACAGGAAAACAGTACAAAATATGAAGGAGGTAAACCTTAAGTAAAAGTATTATTGTTTATTTGGGTACAGTTGCCTCTTGTACCTGATATCTTTATACCCCTAAAATTTTTTCGGAAAATGAAAATACACACCTGTCAAAACAAATAAGCATGTAATTCCCAAATAAAACTGAAAGTCTATCTGCTGGTCCCAAACTCATTTTTTCAGTGATTGTCACTGTGTTATTAAGAAATTAGTTTTGTAAAGAATCAATTGACCATTTTTTTATACAATTTTTTTGGAGTTAACATGTAATGCCTTACAATAGAAGTCCTGAAGCATAATCCAAAATATCTGCAAAAGTCACAAGGGACTTTAAAATGTTCCAGTGCAGACATCTGAGAGAAAAATAGATATGTAACATTATGCTATGTTTTACATTTATGGATACACGATTCATCACAAAAAAAGAATGAGTGAAATGGTCCATCGTTAGCAAAATCGCTTTTTGTGGAATTTAAATTCTCAGAAAATTCCCAAATGCAGAGCTACTGTTTGAAAGACCCATTCATCTTTAGAGAAGGCATGACCTTATCATCATGCAGATTAGCATGCAACTTAAACATGATTCATTGACCAACACTTCTGAGAAGACAGTGTCCTGACCCAGATGCAGATAATCATAAAACATTTTCGGACTTGAATCACGTGGATTGAAAGTCTGTGTCTTTTCTCTTTAAATATGAATTACAAATGATTTTCTTTGCAAAAGAGTTGAATTAAAAAGCAAAACAGGTTAGATTAAAAAAAAATGTGTAAAGGGAGTACAAACGCATTGTATCTTAAGGGTAGAAAATAATGCCACAAGTTTTTCTATACTCTCACAATTACCTTTTTAATCTACCTGTTAATTTGAATATTTCAAATCAAATATTTTTAGGTGTTCTAAATTCCATACCCAAGACTAATCTTTTTTTTTTTTTTTTTTTTTTGAGACGGAGTCTGGTCCTGTTGCCCAGACTGGAGTGCAGTGGCACTATCTCAGCTCACTACAAGCTCCACCTCCTGGGTTCATGCTATTCTCCTGCCTCAGCCTCCCGAGTAGTGGGGACTACAGGTGCCCACCACCACGCTCAGCTAATTTTTTTGTATTTTTAGTAGAGACGGGGTTTCACCGTGTTAGCCAGGATGGTCTCGATCTCCTGACCTCTTGATCTGCCCACCTCGGCCTCCCATAGTGCTGGGATTTTAGGCGTGAGCCACCGCACCCAGCCAAGACTCATCATTTCTACAGCAGTGATGATACTTACAAGATACTTTCATATATTGTCTTGCTTATACAATTTTAATTATTTTCCACAGAAAATAACTTGAGTATCTTCTGTGTATAAAACAATGTGCTGAGTGTTGGAGATACGGAGATGTGTGAAAAACAGTCAGCCCCCAATGGATGGATAGTGAGAACATGAAAACAATTAAGTATTACTATCTCATATATCAATCAAAACATGAGACCAGTCAAGTGTATTACCAAAAGCAAAATGCACTACATATTTAAATGAAAGTAAAAGCTAAACACTATTGGAAAATTGTGCTTTATCTTAGATGAACATTTTATGAAATTTCTTCTTTCACCATTATGTTACTCTGGTAAATTTTAATTATGTGAACTGCAACAACAAATTAAATGATATATGTATATCATTTATTATTCATAAATTTATATATAGACAGAGAGAGAGAGACAGAGAGAGAAAGAGAGAAAGAGACATGCAGAGAGAGAGACAGACAGACAGAGAGAGAGAACAGATACTGAAAAGTTACAGGTCTGGATTTGAACACAAAGCCTGAAGCTTAGTAACTAATTGACTGTAAGTAAGTTCCTTAATTTTTTCTAAGCCCTAATTTTCTTCTTTATAAAACTTACATAATGATGTCAAGTAACATCTTATGGGTATCTGTAGTAATTTAAAGACAGTGTATGCAAGGGTTCAGAAAGTATCTGAGATGTAGTAGGATCTAAACAAATTGCTAGGTTCTATTTTTCTCTCCTTCTCCTTATAGGATTTCAAATCCATGGTCTATCAGAATCTTCTTGCCAGAAATATAACCTAAAGCTGCACCCTTGCCATCAAGTTTTTAGGACTATTGCCAGCTAGGTGTCTCACCTGTCACTTTCACTGGGTCACTGCATCTTCTAGCTTGATCACCTGTAGATGCTCATAACACTTCAGGTCCTATACAAAATCCTCTCCCTCTTCTTGACCATCCAACACTGGCTGCTCTAAATGACCTCACATTTCTGGTCTGCTCTTTTTTTCCCCCTTTTTTATCCACTCAACTCAGATCAGTTTGCTCACTGTTTTCTCCTTGAAGACATTCTTCATCCAAAACTAAGCACTTTTGCTAATATTTGTCCTACTCCTAGCCTTCTTATTTTTATCTTAAAATCAGGGAATCAAGCCCTTTAATCCATCCCTGAAAACAATATCTGCTCTATTCATCCTTCCCTGACTAAGGAATTTGTCAGTAAATTCCTCTTGTATCTTCCTGAACTGAATTTGAGAGTATCAGGACCCAGTCACACAATGCATATTCTTTCTCCATGTATAAAAACGTTAAGAATTCATATATTCACTCAACAATATTGAAGTAACTACTACCTGACAGGCTTTGTTCTAAGCACAGGGGACATGGTACCAAGCAAAAAGTTAAGAATTCATATAGTCGCTCAACAATATTGAAATAACTACTACCTGACAGACTTTGTTCTAAGCATAGGGGACATGGTACCAAGCAAAAAGTCCTATTCTGCAGAGAGAAAAGAGAGACATACAGATGACAAGTAAAGAAATATTTGTAAGTAAATACTATGAGGAAATATAATACAATATTAAGGGAGAATGATTAGAATCCTATCCGATAAAGTGGCATATGAGTAAAAATAGGAAAGAAGTAAGCAAGCAAAGCCAGATGATATCTGTGGAAAGATAACTCAGTAAGAAGAGAACAGCAATGCAAAAGCCATTTGCTTGCTTTTGCAACAAAACAAGCTAGAGTTTGCTTGAGAGTGGCTAGACCTGAATGAGTCAGGGGAAAGTTCAGTGTTGAGCTGAAGAAAGAGTTAGCTGAAGACTTACCTTGAATGAAATACTGATGATTTGGGATGTCTTTGAGAGAGGGGAGAATCCATTAGGTTTTTAGACAGAGAAGTGACACGACATGACTTCTCTTTAGGGGGAATCTTGAAGCAGCCTTTGAATATAAATTGAAAATCTCCTACTGGATCCTGCTGAAGTAATCCAACATGTTGGAGGCCCAATTTCCTCCTTTAGAAGATAGGGATAATAATAACAGTCATGTCAAATTGAGATAATGAAATAAAGAGTTATCGAAATGCCTAACATGACTGGGCGTGGTCGCTCACACCTGTAATCCCAGCATTTTAGGAGGCTGAGGTGGGTGAATCACTTGAGGTCAGAAGTTCAAGACCAGCCTGGCCAACATGATGAAACCTCGTCTCTACTAAAAATAGAAAAAAATTAGCTGGGCATGCTGGCACAAGCCTATAATCCCAGTTACTTGGGAGGCAGAATAGCTTGAACCCGGAAGACAGAGGTTGCAGTCAGCTGAGATCGCACCATTGCACTCCAGCCTGGGCAACAGAGTGACACTCTGTCTGGAAAAAAAAAAAAGCAACAACAACCTAACACTTGAGTGTACTAAACATAATTTTATCTGCATTTGTCAATATCAACTCTTAACTTTCTCTATTATTTTTCTTGAGATCACATGTAAGTGACCATGGAAACTTTTGATACATTCCAAAGATAATCACTTGGTTATGCTTTATGCAGCTGGATCTCTGTGTCCATGGAGTCCACATCAGTGGAGTCTACCAACAGTGGATTGAAAATATTTGATTAAAACATATACAAATGTTTTTATTTTACTATTCCCTAGACAATTCAGTATAACAATTGTTGACATAGCACTTCCATTGTTTAGATATTTTAAGTAATCTGGAGATGATTTAAATATACAAGAGAATATGCACAGATTATATGCAAATACTGTGCCATTTTATATAAGTAAGTTGAGCATCTGTGGATTTTAGTATCTGCTGGGTATCCTGAAACCAATCCCCTACAGATACAGAGAGACAATTGTATGTGCATTCTTAAGCTAGTTAGGCAGAACTGAAAATAATTTGCATTTAAGAAAAAGCATAAAAAACAGATATGATTCTAACTTCTTTGAATGACGATTAGACTTGTTTTATTTGGCTTGAATGGCACCATTCATGGCATTATATATATTTTTATTGTAAAAATGTTTATGAACTTATCTTAAAGGAAACAGATATGTAGGAACTTTGTCTTCCTCACTGATTAATTCTCAAATGATAGCCTTTTATTCAAAATATTATGTGAAATTTCTTAAAACCACTCTTAAGAATATCTTAGAAATCTGAGCCTAAGGGAGAAGATCATTGTGTATAAAACCATTATATACCTTCATGCTTTAAATTCACCTTTTTTTTTTTAACTCAAACATGAAGTTTTTAGATTAGATTTAATAATACATTTATGTAATAAGAATCTGGCATTTTCTAAAATTACTATTCAGTGAGTAAAAGCAGAACATCAACCTAAACCCAGACTGAAACAGCATACCATCAATGTACGGAGTCTCTGAAGCAAGGTGTGGGGTGTGGGCCAGAGAGCTTTCCCGCTCACTTTTCCGTGACGCTGTGTGCACCAGGGTAAAAAGTGTGAAGGACAAAGAACATCCCTTCAAGGCTGTTGTCCCTGTGAGGTATGTGAAAAATGAGGTGTCACCCACTGCTTTTGTCAGTCTCATACTTCACAATCTCTTATCTGTAATAAAATGTGAGAGAAGATAATATAACTGTCCCTCTGTGCTATATTGTTTGAGCATCATTATCAAGAATCTCTCAAGAGAGTCTTCACTATTAGCAAAGTAACCACAGCATTTGCCTTATAGCCCATGGAAGATGATAAAACTGTCTTCCTGTGGCTTATAAAAGTCCCTGAAAGAAATTAATTCAGTGGTATCATCCATCTATTTAAAATCCTGTAGCTCAAAGGATATGTGATCCTCTTTAGTTCATATTCATTTCACAGTAAAAAAGAAAGAAAAATTTAGCACATTTCTCTTCCAGGTATTGGGCTGAGCCGGGTGGTAACCGGGCTCCCTTTGGAGGAGACCGATTCCTGGATAGACCTCAAAAGCAGGGCCTGCCCCTTCCTCCTCTCCCCATTTCTGTCAGGTAACTTCCAGTCTGTGACTGCTCCACCTTGTATAACACACCTATGCTCTTCTGGGGCGCAGCCTGTCTCCTGCTGGACTCTGCACTTTCCAGCAACAGTCCTTTCATTCTTTTCTGTGAAACTCTCTCCCCCATTGCCTCTAGCAAGTGTTTCAAAACTGTTTTACTCGCCTTCGAACTTTGAGACGAGTACTTTCCATTCATTTTCAGCAAACTAAACACTTACTTGACAAATAAAATCCTCCACAGCCAGATTTATTAATTGACCAGCACATATCCCCACCTCCTTCTCCTTTAGTATACTACAGGGATTTCCCTTCCATTGAGGCTCATCAGTTCCGTGGCAGTGTGTGGCAGGCAGAATTTTAAGATGCTCTCCAAGATTTCCTGCCTCTCCTCCACATAATCCTAAGAGATGTGAATGTTTTGCTTTCTTGGTGAGTTGATAGTATGGAACAATTGATTTTAAAAGAAAAGGAGATTATTTGAATGCCCTAGCCTAATCAAATGAGCCCCTTTAAAGTGGGGCTTTTCTTTGGCTAGGCAGACGGGAAAGACTAAGATCTAAAGCATGAGAAGGATTCAATGAACTATTGCTGACTTGAAGATGGAGGGTGCCACATGGCAAGGATTGTGGGCATTCTCCAGAAGCTGAGAGTGACCCCCTGCTGACAGCAGTCTAGGAACTGGAATCTCAGTTCTGCAACCACAAGGGACTGAATTCTGCCTGCATGAAGAATTAGATGGGCAGTGGATTTTTCCCCAGAGCCTCCAGACAAGCTAGCTGACATCTTATTTCATCCTGGTCATGTCCTGGGCAGAAACCCAGTCATGTCTACACAACAGTGACTTAATAAATTGGTGTTTGAGGCTGTTAAGTTTGTGGCAATTTGTTACACAGAAATAGAAAACTAATATACGCTGGGTTCCTTCTTATCTTTTCTAAGGAATCTTTTCATTACATTATTCCCTATTTCAGCCTTTCCTTACTGCTCTATTTATACTGTCATCATTACCATTATTACTAATGATAATCACCACCACTTCTTATAGGAATTGAATATGCTGGGTACTATACTTAGATATTTTATTTCATTTAAAGCTGTACAATCGTAAAATAGCCAGAGATGTGAATATGCAGATTGTGAGTCTGTAGGTCTGAATTAGAGCCCGAGATTCTAACAAACTCCCAGGTGATGCCTCTGCTCCTGATCTAAAGCTACATTTGTAAATATATTTATAATTCATGGAATTCAACTAGAATTTCTAGTTGCATAACTTGCCCTATTGAAATGGGTAACTCCTTTTAGTCACCATTTCTACGTTAGATAGTGATCATCAATTGGTAATGACTTGACTTTGATTGAAGTATCTGAGTACTTTGTTTGATGTTTCTCAAAATAGAACCTGAAAGGAGGAAAACGTAACCTAAGGAAAATAATAAACTGGGTACTGTCCTGAATTCCACCTCCACCCTTGAGATCAGAATTGCTGGAGCAGTGCTCAGAAACTTGTATTTTTAATAAGCTCTTGCATGATCTAAATGTGTGTATCTTCCTAAAATTCATGTGCTGAAATCCTATCTCCCAAGGTGATGATATTAGAACATGGGGCCTTTTGGGAGGTGATTAGGCCATGAGAGAAGAACCCTAGTAAATGATATCAGCAGCACCCTCACAGAAAAGGCCCAAGGGAGCTCATTTGTCTTTCTACTGTGTGAAGATACAGCAAAAAGATGGTGTCATGTGTGAATTAGGGAGTAGGCCCTCATCAGACACTAATCTTGCACCTTCCAGCCTCCAGAACCATGAGAAATTCTTGTTGTTTATGAGCTACCAGTTGATGGTATTTTGATAAAGCAGCCTGAATGGACTAAAATAGCTCCCCAGGAGAATCTTAGGTTACTGGAAAGCCGCTTTCTCAGCCTCAGCATGATTGACATTTTGGACCAAAGAACTTTTTGTTATGGGAAGCTGTGTCCCATACATTGTAGAATGTTAGTAGCACCCCTGGCCTCTGCTCACTAGATGCCAATAGCGCTGCCCCGAGAGGTGACACCACAAAATGGCTCCTAATTAAAAACAACTACTCTTAAATTCAAGGATACTTAATGAGGCTTTAATTAGGAAATAAATAACTAAAAGTACATATGTTAGCACAAAATTTGGTCACTATTTTTCTATAAAAATATAATGGAATAAATGTACATCCATAAAAAAGCTATGAAAGTTATAACATGATTTAGTTTGTTTAATTAAAAATATATAAGTAGAGTCTATCTTATTTAAGTGAAGCTTTTTTTCAATCACTGCTGAATTAAGTTTTAATTTTGCAATAACTTACTGTTTGTTAACACTCATGCCCATATAAGGCTGAGTATTTCTTTTGCATTTTAAAAGATCATAACTGTCTGATAGGAGCTATAAAGAAAAATAACTTTCTTTTGTCTTCTTAACCTTTCTCATCTCATGGGCATTGAAGAACTTTTTCTTCCCAACCCCTCTCAACCTTTTTGCCATCCAGTTTATTAGTTCTTTTCTTAAACTAGCAAATATCTACTGAATAGCATGCCACTCTTTATTCTCCACAAGTAAGACAGATAAAAAAGACCTGATTTTGAAACTCTCTCCGAGTCTGTATAAATCCCCATCATTAATATGTGAGTGCATGCGAGTGTGTTTGTGTGTATGTATATGTGTGTGTGTGTATGTGTTCAGTGAAGGAAAATGTATTCTAACAACTCTGCTTCTATGTTATGTAGCAGTACTAATTCTCCTTTGAGCTTATATTTTATACTGAAGTTTATTCTTAAGGCAGTCTAGCAAAAAAGCAAGTGTGTATCTGTGGGTATCTTCAATTAATCATTTTATTTACTAGACACAATCCTTTCTTTTCCATCTGACCATTTAAAGACAAGTTCCGGCTTCAAATCACTTAAGGGAGGATTTTAAATATACACTTGACTCTTGAACAATGTGGAAGTTGGGGCACGGCTGCCCCTATGCAGTCAAAAATTTCTGTATAAGCTTTGACTACCCAAAAACTTGTCTACCAATAGCCTATTGTTGACCATAACCCTTACTGACAACATAGTCAATTAACATCTATTTTGTATGTGATTATTATTTTATACCATATTCTTAAAATAAACTAGAGAAAAGCCAATATTACCAAGGAAATCATAAGGAAGAGAAAATATATCTACTGTTCATTCAATGGAAGTGAATCATCATAAAGGTCTTTATTCTCCTTGTCTTCATGTTGAGTAGGCTGAGGAGAACAAGGAAAAGTGGGGGTTAGTCTTGCTATCTCAAGGGTGGCAGAGGCGGAAAAAATGCACATATAAGTGGATCCACGTAGTTCATACCTTTGTGACTCAAGGGTCAACTGTATACACATTCACTCCCTGACCATTGATCTCTAGTAGCTGGTAACCCAGTTTGTATTGTGTGTACCATTGTAAGTGATTATAGTGCAATAACTCATTTGTAATTAATTGTGCCCAGCTACTGCTAATATTTCCAATTCACAGACCATTCTAAAAGAAATGATTTACTGAACAAGGTTATAGTAGTTCTGTTAAAGTTGGCTAGAACACTGTTTATTCACTTTCATAGTTGTCACGTAGCTTTTATTCAAGGTGGCAATATCACACAATGATGTGACAACATGGTCTTTAGAATGGGACAGACATGGGTTTGATTATAGCTGTGTGGCACCTTGAATTCTCTAAATCTTAATTTCTTCATTCACAAAACTGTGTGAACCTACCTTATAGATTTCTTGTTAAGATTAAATAAGTTAATATGTGTTAAATGCTTAGCTCAGGGCTAGACCCATGGAAAGCATTCAATTTTATAGTATCTGTCATATTACTTCTAATCTAAGAGGTAACTAATATATTGTCTGTCACTTACATACATATAGCTAAGTGATTACCATGAAAATGAATGAGCAGTGTTCTGGCCAAATTTAACAGAACTATTACAACCCTGTTTGGTAAATTATTTCTACTAAAATAATTGTTTTTCTTAATCTTTTGCAGGCATATAGGCATGTCTATATCAGAAATGTGTTTGCCTGTTTATATTAATATATAGGTAACAGAAATTTATAGTCATAACTCACTTATTACAATATTTAGTCTGCTTTTTAAAAAGCACAGCAGAGACCTCTCTCTGCAATAGTCTTTTGCTAACTAAGGAATAACAGGCCTTATTATTAGCTGGACTTATTCACATGGTGTACATTTTAAGAGATTCATATTAAATATTTCCAGCATTATTGTAGCCACCAAAAAGTCCAGATATTTGACATATAATGGTTGAACATCAATTCAAGAGCTACTGGCTTAAAGAAAGAGAAAGTATAGGAAATTTAATCCTTTTCTCCTATGTTGAATGACTATTGACTTACAGTTCTTACTTTGCTAACTATCTGCCAGAACTCAAACCAAAAAATGAGATTCAATTTGGTCTTACAGAGAGATTAGTTTTGAGAAACATATTACAAAGTGCGAAAGGTTACACTCAACAAATTTCTAATAAGCACAGTATTGTAGATGACTCATTTGGTCTTTGAAATATATTCAAGCTCTTGCAAAACAATAATTACATATTCATTTCCTAAGAAAAAAATGAGAAACTGCTGTAGCATGATTTTAATAAAATATTTCAAACTTTTTGTTCATGACTTTTCATTCAGGGCAACAGAATAATCTTCATGTTTGACAGAACATTTTTAGTTTCTCCCCATGCCAAAATGGGAGTAAAACTACCTGTCCTTCTAACTAATTTAAATTCTATTTTTAATATGATCATAACTTTGTAATAAGGCAACTTAAAGTATTAATGTTTCTGTCCGTAACTCACTGAAGTTGTATGTTAGTGTTCTTTTCAACGAGAGGAAGTAAACCCTTTATAATGACAATTCTGATTTCTTTTTAATCTGAGAATATGTGTCAGTTGAAAAATCAGAGTGAGGATCTCCATCTAGAGAGGAGAAGTTAAATTGAAAGCTAAATGCTTCAAGGCAGAATTATCATAGATTCTGTAAGCTCCTAGACAATTTAGAGAAAATTTAGTTCAGTTTGGACCTACTAAAGAAATCAAACCTCAAAATTCAATTTTTAAAAATTTCTTAAACATTTTAATAAAGATGGCAGGTCATTTTAAGCCATTTCAAAGAAAAAGATATATATAAAAAATACATTCTTTCTAAATAAACTTGGCCATCTCTTTACAGAGACCCTCAAGCTAAAACTTTAAACCATACAGGAAAAAAACCTAAATTTCTTACTTGACAAATTTGGATGATAGCAATGTACAGCTAGAGTCATTGGTGGTAACATTTGTAAGTTTAAAAAAATTACAAATGTGCAGAAAATTAAGCTATTTAAATTTTCTTTTTTTATTTTAAAGAAAAGGCTGTTTTAAAGGATAGTCGTACAAAATGCAACAAAAAAAGTAAAGCAAATTTTAGAAAGTTAACCTGAGGGAACAAATAAAATCTCTCAATCTACAGATGAGGGTAAATCAGAACGTAAGGCGGAAAAAGCCAGCATCAACTTTGGTGTCTCTGAGGGTCAAAAATGGCAATATTGTCTGGGCACGGTGGCTCACGCCTGTAATCCCAGCACTTTGGGAGGCCGAGGTGAGCGGATCACGAGGTCAGAAGATCGAGAACATCCTGGCTAACACGGTGAAACCCCATCTCTACTAAAAATACAAAAAATTAGCCAGGTGTGGTGGCAGGCGCCTTTGGTCCCAGCTACTTGGGAGGCTGAGGCAGGAGAATGGCGTGAATCCGGGAGGCGGAGCTTGCAGTGAGCCCAGATCACACCACTGCACTCCAGCCTGGGTGACAGAGACTCCTCTCAAAAAAAAAAAAAAAAAAAAAAAAAAAAGGCAATTTTGGTTTTGAAGTCAGTGCAATGTGTGTTATGTATTGATAACTAGGCAGAAACCAAATTAATCAGATTTTCACAGATTATTTAAAAAAAAAAAAAGTTTTTCTGTCTGGATTGCCTTTTCTTCCCATGGGAATGAGTGAAATCTCTAAAAAGACCATAGAGTTAAGCAGATCTCTAACACCTACAGGCTTTTATATCCTTGAATAAGAAATTTATTTTTTTTTTTACATCGCCATATCCTTATCTGAAAAAAAGACAGCAGCATGTACACTGAAGATTTTTATGGGACTTAAATGAGATAATGAAAAAAAATGTCCTAATGCTTGGTCTATAGTAATAATTATTTTTACCACCAATATTAACAATATATGTATTGACTGGAGTTCTATAATGTTTAAAAACCTGAGGAAACTATTTTTTACATATGAGTAAAAGTTGCAACATTTTTGCAGTAGATGCAAAATGATAAAGAAAGCTCTTCATAAAATTATGGCTTGGAAATGTTCTATAATACCAAAGGGTGTCTTTTGGTTATCAAAAGATAAATAATCCACTAGCTCTACAAAATGAAGCAAATGTTTGTCTCTTTGAGGAAATTTCCTGATATCAGGTGTGTAGTTTATTTTGTGTTGTGTTTTCTGTGATTGATTGAAGGGTTATTATCTATTAACCTGTAAGGAAAACAAACTCCTCCCTTATTTTGAAAGAGGCATTTTTATCTGCAGCCACAGTATGTTATAGCATGTCTGCCAATGGAATGTTATTGCCATCCTAGGGAGTAGAACGGAGTCTGAACAAATATATTGGGCCTGTACTAAGGCTGTATATTTGAATAAAGATATTTCTTCCAAAGCCATATTCAGCCTTTATATTTTATTTTTAATATTATGTGCTAAGTTCTCAGACTTTTAGAAATGTAGGTAAAAGGTAAATATGAGAGGAGAATTGAGGGAGTGAAGCATTCACTTCTCCACTTATCTAATTTACATAAGCATTATAGGACTTCTGGATCTTTTATTTTCCCCCAAAGTTATATTGGTTTGCTCTGGATGACACTTACCCTATTCATTTTTCCTTCAGTTTCTGCCAGTGAGAATAGAAATTTTAAAAGAAGCGCTGAGATGATTTATAGGTGTCACCACACCTCAGGTGTAAAAATATCATCTTCTGTGATATACCATTTAGGAGTACTTTATTATTTTATAACTTGTCAGGAAATTGCTGGAGTTTGACTCTTATTATGCTTGCATACTCATGTGAGAATTCACTGATAATCATAGAAAGAAACTCACAACATAAATTAAGGCAAAAAGCAATCTTAAACCTGTCATTCAGGATTCAGAACACAGAGGAGGGAAAAAAATTCTTCACTGAAATACACTGCAGATTTCCCTTCACCACTGTCATTTGTTATTTTCCATTTTACTCCATTATATTTCTCTTACCTGGAAGAGTTTAAAAAAAAAAAAAAAGTCTTTAAGCATACAGTCACCAGTTACAATATAAAGGAGAATTGATTTGAAGAGGTAGTGGCTGTCTTTAATAGTAGGTCCACTGAAAGACCTAAGTTCAGTTCTCAGCTATGGTAGGGAATAGCAGTGCAATATTGAACAAAAGCCATTTCTGCAAGACCCAAAATCCTCTAAAATAATAATACTTTGTTATGACCAATAATTAATAATACTTGTGTCTGTATCTCTAAGAATGTCTTTGCTATCTATTCACAAACTTTATGTGGATCAATGAGATGGTACGTGGAAATATATGAAAACTGAATTGCCATTTAAATATATTTCTTCTAGCCTCCTCTCTTAAAAGTAAATTAGACTTGAGAAAACTTTATACAACACAATAGAACAAACAAAATCAATAAAATGCCATGTAAACAATATCATTTTGGGCTGGTCACAGTGGCTTATGCCTGTAATCCCAGCACTTTGAGAAGCTGAGGCAAGCGGATCACTTGAGGCCAGGAATTTGAGACCAGCCTGGCCAACATGGTGAAACTCCATCTCTACTAAAAATACAAAAAAATTAGCCAGGCGTGGTGGTACACGCCTGTAATCCAGCTATTCGTGAGACTAAGGCAGGAGAATCACTTGAACCAGGAGGTGGAGGTTTCATGAGCCAAGATGGCGCCACTGCATTCTAGCCTGGGTGAAAGAGCAAGACTCCGTCTCAAAAAATAAAAATAAAAATATCACATTCTAAGTTTTAATTAAACATTTCATTTGCTTCCAATATATCTCAAACCGATACATTGGAAGCAATATATCTCAAACCGATATATTGGAAGCAATATATCAAACCGATATATTGGAAGCAAATGAAATGTCATCTATATTATATATTATATTATATTATATTATATTAAATATGTATTATATAATAAATTACATATATCTTAAACTGATATATTAGAAGCAAATAAAATGCCTAAATTATATATTTTATATATATATATGTATATATAAAATGATCTGGTATATCAGTATAAGATGAAGAGCTAGGAAATATTCCATAAATATGTTATTTGAGGATACAGTCAGCTAGCCCCAAAATGTCACACTTGGACACCATGAAAGTGGTAAACTATTGGTTCCATGTCTGAGGCAGTGGTGTTTAACAGGTGCTTACTGAAAAAATAAGGTCTGCATACATATTTCTCTATATATTTATTTATAAACTGCTGATGTCAAGAATGTATAGCACACAATTTATAAATACTAAAAAAATATGTTTATGGTAAATTTTGTATCATTAATTTTCACAGAATGCTTTAATTTATGTAATATAGTTGTAATTAGCCTATGGCTACAATTGACAGATTAGTGTTGTAATGATAGGTGGTTTTGTTTAGTTAACAGTAAGATGAATGTGAGTCACTGAAAATGTACATTGGAATGTTATTTGGTCATCAGTAGTCAGTGATGAGTGTTTTCTTTTGTAAATTGATAATCGTCTTTGAATATCAGAAGACTATATTCCCAATTTTTATGGTATTTATAATATAATGACTATACATCAAATACAGCTTCACGCTTTTAAGTTTAATCTTCATTAAGATTAATATTTTCTCTACTATCTTAATTCTAACAATCAATGAAACAATAAACCAAGCCTAAATTTGTAGAATTTGCCAATTTCAGTGGTGTAAAGACACTCACTTTGACTGACATTAGGGAACCCATGTAACCTCAATAGATGCAGAGTTGGTAAGGATGCACACTGATTAATAATATTTCCACCATACAGGTACAATAAACATGAAAAAACCTCAAGAAGTCAGATAACATTAAAATGTACTAAATAATTAAGTAATGAGCTTGAATATTTATTTTGTTTTCCATATAATATATTATAAGTTTATATCATATGAATTCTGAGTATTGGCTGTGTTTAACAACTAGTCACGATATTCAAGGTTTAACCATTGGCTCTCATGAACTGGTAGAAGCTAGCTCCAGCATGCCACTGGTCTCAGGTTATGGTATCATAGTGACAACCCTCAATAATGGAAGTGGGAAATGGTTGAAACTAGTCATACTCCCTTGTTGACTCACCTTTATGTCTGGTAGAGTTAACCTTATCATCCCTCTTGGGTTTTCTATTAATACATTTACATGGTCACTGCAGTCGTTACCAGGAAACTTGAAACCTTGAAGACACATAATATTCAGACAAGGATATTTCTGTAAAATTCTCTAATCCCAGTGGGTGAATAATTTTCATAACAAATACAAATTTTCTTAACGTAAAAACTGTCTATTTATTAAGTTTTATCGTGTTCTTTGATGTGCATGTATGTCACTATTTCTCCAAAGAATTAGCAAATCTAGCAACCTTACACATTTTTCCTCTGTGCTAGATAATGTCAGCTTTTCATGCAAAGAAATAGTCATTTTAGCCACTGAAAATACTCCAACAAGCTTCTGGATACACTTTCTTACACTTACATATTATTTTTCATATTATTTATCTTATTAAATTGCTCTTCTGTCTACTAGTTATCTACAAAAGAAGCGTTGAGGTCATACTAATTTCCTCTTTTTCCTTCATTCTTCACAATTTGTAAGTTACTAAGACCTGGTCTTTTTTCTTCCTAAGTCTCATTGAATCCAAGATGCTGGAATAATGCCTAGGCCTACTAAACCCTCAATGAATATATCATTCAGTAAGTTGACTTAGGCACAGATGAATAGAAGAAGGTCAACTAGTCTAGACCTTGTGGCAAAAGAGAAGGTTTGCATTTTTCATTTTAGCTGCCTGCAGTGGTGTAGAATTGGAATGGTATTTAGTTCTACAAGAAAAATTTAAAATAAGAAATCTCCAAAACTGTGGGAAAATGCGTGTTTTGTGACTGATACATTTAGCCTTGTAGTTGTATCATCAAAAAAAAATTCACAAAGAGATTTTAATGTTGTTTCTTTGATTTAATTTACCTATTTACTTAATACACACTAGAATAGAATGAGTGACATTTGGGACTAAATAATTTACTGCCAACATGACAGTATGACCCATTAATTTGAAAGCAGAGCTATCAGAGTTCTTACTACCACAGCCTTCATTGCTATACAGTACATAACATTTCCAAACAAGATACTACTGTCAAATGATATGCAGCGTGTGCTGAAATATTTCTCTTTTTAACTGTTTGGGGTTTTCTTAGAAGTTCGTAAGGGGGGAAAGTCATTCAGAAACCCCTCTAAAGCAGTAATTCTTACATTTTTGTTTGTCATAGTCCCAGTTATAAACGTATAAAGTCTTGGATACTTCTGAGAAAAATGAGTATAAAAATGAGTATCTGCATATAGCAGACAATTTTACATGAGATTTCAAGAAGTTTTTCAGTCTACAGATTAAAAATCAATGCTCCAGAGAAACTGAGTTTGGGCAAACCTTGGTAAATAAAATTAATCAACATTAAATCAGGGGAGGGTTAATTCAATCCTTGGACGAGACAAGACTGTCCTAGCCTGAGAATAAGCATGTTCCTGCTCAATGAATGAGAATGACATCTGAATAGGTATAGAAGTAAGGACAGAGTACAGGTCATGATCACGTTTACCTCCCCAGGGGATTTGCTAGGACCCTTCCTTGATATCTGTTCTTAGATTTCATTAAGGATAGAGTGAACTGTAAAGATCTGTGGTTCAGATCCCAGAAAATAATTGCATCCTGACTGATTTATAGTGAAATAGGAACTATAAAGTGTTCTCATTTAAGGTTTCTCTTTTACTACACGTATAAAAAGTAAATGGTAAAATTGTGCTCAGAATGCTATAAGAACATTGAGGATTCCAATGACACGAACACACCACTTGTATTTTGCCTCTGTGGTTTATATTGTCCTCTGAACATTTCAATATAATTAGAACCTTATGTGCAGTAGGAAGATGCACATAATGAACAGAAAGCTAGTGTAAGCTTTTAAAATGGCCATTTATGTTCTTATTATATCCCTACTCTTATTATCATATTCGTAATAAACATCAGGGAAGTATGCAGTAAGAAACATAACTTTAAAACAGTCAAACAGTGTACCAAGATTTCATATGTTCAGCAAATGCATCATAGATACATTATGTACATTTTTGATTACTAATTAAGGTAAGTGTGCTATTTGTATAATTTTAAGTAATTATAACATTGTTTACAATGGTCAAAGAAATGGTACTAAAGATGCAATTTCTTCTAAAAATTTCTGGAATGCAAAAATCTTTTATTTATGTTTAGATTTACTTTGAAATACATAACTCTTTGTGTACATAAAGGAATTTGGACAATCAGGACAATTTTTTGGGGAAAAGTAGCACAAGTAATGCAATTTTTGCCTTAAATATCCAACTAAAAACACATAATTTTTCTTTATACATATTCAAGGTAATTGTTGCATTTTTCTCTTATTTCTGTATAGACATATTTATAATGAAAGTTGATTTCATAAAATGCCTGTGTATTAATCGTACCTATCACACATACAAATGGGAAATAAAATAATGAATAAATTGAAATATGTGAATAATTGAAAGTAAGAAACCCTATTTTGAGAAATACAGTTTAAGGAAGAGAGGTTTTCCTTAAAAAACAAAGAAACCTGGAATTATACAGAGAATCACTTCAATATTCTAGCTCATTTAGTTAGTTAAGAGTATAGCATTTCTATAAAGGAGGGTGCTTAATTCCTATCCTATTCTTTAATTTCCATTACTTAAATAAAATAAAATACTATTTGGCCTGAAAAGGCTGATGACACCTGACAATATATTGAGAAATAAAAATGAGAGACATAAAGGCTTTATCAGTTACTGTTTTTTATCTCAAAGAAAAATTATGTGACTTCTATTTCAGTAAACAAATGCATTCAGTTCTCAAATCGAATGTGAAGAAGGGAAAGGAGGAGAGCAAGATGATGTGTTGTATTTGATGGTTAGAGAGTCACTGGAGAGAAATATTTTATTAGATCATAAATGTTCTCATACCATGTGGTGACTTTGTAGTGTGTCAAATTGGCTAGGCTGAAGAACATTTCCCAGAATTCCCTTCACTATGTGTTTCCAGTTAGGGTGGGCAACAAGGAAGATTACTGTGGGGCTCATGAAGGGCAGCAGTGAAGCAGCAACTATTCTATCATTCATACATTCTGGCAATTACTTGCTGGCTGATCTCATTGGAGTGAGGCTTCATCCAGACCTACAACTACTTCTTCCACTTAATATTCAATTATCCTTCTTCAGCTTCTATGACTCCTAGGCTCAAGGACAGTGGATGTCAGCTTCTACAGGACACCAATGCCTTCAAGGTCACAGGCAGCAAGAGATGATATGGGTTGTGATCTGCTCTCGTGGGCTCAAACTCATGCTTGGGAGCTCATCCTTGCTCTCTACTATTTTATATCCATCTTCCCTTCTCTACTTTCTGCCCTGCAAACTTCAAGTTCCACCAAGGCTTGAAGAAAGACAATAGAAACCACTTAACCATCTCTCACAATTGTATAACATCAAATTTATATAACAAGTCCCTTCATATACAAGTATATATTCTAGCAGTTCTTATGTGATTACATTATGACTGATAAACATCAGCACTAGAAATTCTTATATTTTTCTCATTTTGAAATAACTGTCCCACAAATACAAGTAATATTTTACTTTCATTGTCACTATTCTAAGAGTCATGTTTTATGTGTATCTCTTTGGGTATATTCTTATTTGCAGAAGTCTTCACTCACATTGTTAAACGTTTTCCGTGGAGTCTGGAACTTGGAGTTGGGCTAATAATCGTAATGTTACAATCTCAACAAGCAAAATGTAACTTCATACCCATTTAAGTTAAGCAGAAATATGTTTACCAGTTGAAAAACAGTTTTCACTTTAAATAGAAAAATGAGCAGAGTAAATTTATAAGATGAAATATTGGCCAACCCATAATAAGTAAATGAGAAGTTTAAAAAAGTAGGTACAACACCGGGCGCGATGGCTCACCCCTGTAATCCCAGCACTTTGGGAGGCTGAGGCGGGTGGATCACGAGGTCAGGAGATCGAGACCATCCTGGCCAACACGGTGAAACCCCGTCTCTACTAAAAATACAAAAAATTAGCCAGGCGTGGTGGCCGGCGCCTGTAGTCTCAGCTGTTCAGGAGGCTGAGGCAGGAGAATGGTGTGAATCCGGGAGGCGGAGCTTACAGTGAGCCGAGATCGCACCCCTGCACTCCAGCCTCGGGGACGGAGCGAGACTCCGTCTCAAAAAAAAAAAAAAAAAAAAAAAAAAAAAGGTAGGTACACCATAAAATAAGAGCGCAGGGAATTTCTGAGTTAGTATAAAAAAAAATACTGCTTTTTCATGCAAAGAAATGGAAATTTATATGTACTCAATTGTACATTATAATGATACCCAAGGGAATCGCCTTTTAATGCAAATTGTATCTACAGTTCTGCATCCCTTAGGGAAAACTCTTGTTGTATTATCAATCTATGACTAGAAAATATTGTCAGCATATGTGCAAACTGGTAAATATTAGCCAAACCAAAAAGGAAAAACTCTTTCAATTACTTCAAGAAGAAAGTAAAGGTATCACTCTCTACTCAGGTATAAGGAATAGAATAAACTAGTTATGTGTGGAAGACAGAATAATGGCCCTCAAAGATGCCTGCATCGTCATCCGTAAAATTTGTGACTGTGTTATCTTATGACAATAGAGAATTAAAATTGCAAATGGAATTAAGATGACTAATCAGCTGATTTTAAAATAAGGAGATTGTTATAGGTAATCTGGATGGGCTCACTGTGATTACGGGAGTCCTTAAATGAGAAGAGGAAAACAGAAGAGTCAGAACGAGAGAGAGCATCATGAGAAGGAGCAGATCAGCCATGCTGGCTGCTGGCTGTGAAGATGGAAGGGAAACACAGGCCAAAGAATGTGGGCAGTCTCCTGAAGCCAGAATAGGAAAGGAAACTGATTCCCCCTTACAGCCTTTTGAAGAAACACAATCTTGCAGATACCTGGATTTTAGCCAGTGAGACACATTTCAGACCTTCCACCTCCAGAACTGTAAGATAATAAGCTTGTGTTGTTTTAACGCACCAAGTTACTTGTAAATGTTTTAACAGTAATAGAAACCTAAAACACATGATATCAGAACAAAATGAGTGATTGAACTCAGCAGCTTTCAAAGAATGTTTGTGTGCTCATCAGCTTTATCAACCCTGCCAAAAGTGAAGAGAGAAAATAGGAATAAATGTCAGTTAGATGAAATTCACGTAAAGGAAAATGTTCCCATACTGAGAAAATCATAAGGAAATTCTGTATTCCCAGGCTTCTAGCTTTTATAAAATTTTTTAAAAGTCTTTTAAAAAAGAAGAAAAAAAATTAACATGTGCAACAATAACTTACATCTCCACGTCCCCCACTGCATTATATCCTTTGATTATGCAAAGTTCATTTCAGCTCAATGTAGATTAAATCGAATAGTGACATTCCCAACTGGACCACCAGATGGAATCACATTTTAATTAACTTTTCAACCAGCATACAGATGTGCTTCTTGTGATCATTATCAAGAAATCATTTGCTTTCAGCAAAATGAGAAACCCTGGTGGCAGATTATAACTTAGAATGATTGATCACATCATGAGATCATTGACCTTAAAATGCTCTTAATCATTTATTGACCAAATGAAAAAAAGCTTATAAACCAGTATTGAATACATCTAAGGCGCATTATCATGTACTTTTTGGAAGATAAATATTTTTACAATAAAATAATATTGGTATGTGTGTATTATATTATTGACTTCCAAGAGTCACATGGCTTCTGAATTTAAGCTTCCATACATTAATAAAATAATAAACCAATATATCCTTTAAAAAAAAAAACACTTAAGGTCTCTACTTTCCAAACCCTTACACACTGAAAAAGAAACCAGCATGAATAATTTTATTTTTATTATTATTATTATTATACTTTAAGTTCTAGGGTACATGTGCATAACATGCAGGTTTGTTACATATGTATACTTGTGCCATGTTGCTGTGCTGCACCCATCAACTCATCAGCACCCATCAACTCGTCATTTACATCAGGTATAACTCCCAATGCAATCCCTCCCCCCTCCCCCCTCCTCATGATAGGCCCCGGTGTGTAATGTTCCCCTTCCCGAGTCCAGGTGATCTCATTGTTCAGTTCCCACCTATGAGTGAGAACATGCGGTGTTTGGTTTTCTGTTCTTGTGATAGTTTGCTAAGAATGATGGTTTCCAGCTGCATCCATGTCCCTACAAAGGACACAAACTCATCCTTTTTTATAGCTGCATAGTATTCCATGGTGTATATGTGCCACATTTTCTTAATCCAGTCTGTCACTGATGGACATTTGGGTTGATTCCAAGTCTTTGCTATTGTGAATAGTGCTGCAATAAACATACAGGTGCATGTGTCTTTATAGCAGCATGATTTATAATCCTTTGGGTATATCCCCAGTAATGGGATGGCTGGGTCATATGGTACATCTAGTTCTAGATCCTTGAGGAATCGCCATACTGTTTTCCATAATGATTGAACTAGTTTACAGTCCCACCAACAGTGTAAAACTGTTCCTATTTCTCCACATCCTCTCCAGCACCTGTTGTTTCCTGACTTTTTAATGATCGCCATTCTAACTGGCGTGAGATGGTATCTCATTGTGGTTTTGATTTGCATTTCTCTGATGGCCAGTGATGATGAGCATTTTTTCATGTGTCTGTTGGCTGTATGAATGTCTTCTTTTGAGAAATGTCTGTTCATATCCTTTGCCCACTTTTTGATGGGGTTGTTTGTTTTTTTCTTGTAAATTTGTTTGAGTTCTTTGTAGGTTCTGGATATTAAGTAGAAGAAATTAAGTGAATATTAATGAGCTATAAAGGATAATTGAAATTACATAGAAAGGATGAAACTTTATATTATAAAACTTATTACTTTGGTGATTCAGTTCTTTTCAAGATGTAACGAGAACTCTAGTATCTAGAACTCTAGTAACTAATAACACTAGTAATAAGTCTTTCCCAATATTTAAAAACATTTTATTTGCTTATTCTAAATTTTATAGGTGAATATCAATTTGTAAAATATTTATATTATCAGTTATTGAGTTACAATAATATATTCAGTATCAAGGGAAAAAAACAAGAGGCATCTGTCTTTGAAAAGTTTTTGGCTGTGAGAAAATACAAGGCAGGCATTTTAGGAGGTCAGAACCAAGCCCACATTATTCAGTGTATGTTTTAAGGTGTCAAGATGGACAGCATTTCATTATTCATTTCATCTTTACTCATAAAAGTTACAGCATGTGTATTAACCTAGGCATGAAGTGTTCACTGACTGAATTGAAATTGCAATTTAGGCTTCTGTCCTTCAAGAATATTGGGATTCTTTTTACAGCACTGTGAGTAACCATGGAAAAGACACCTAAACACTCTGGATCTCAGTTTTTTTTTTTCAGAGAAATGAAGAATTTTTTGAGTTTTAATTAATATCTTAACCCCTTTTTTAAATAAAATATCACATATAACTGTCTAGTTCTTAAAGCTGACAATGGTTGAATGTCCTTGATTGAACTGGAGCTGGAATGAGGAGCCTGGACCCCACTCACATTGTCTTGGTCTTCCCCTGAAATGCCTAAGAGGTGAGATTGGAAATCACTGTGCCTCCAGCCCAGCCCGGTCCAGCTGCTTTGTCTGAATGTAACGTTTTGGAATTATCAAGACAGCAGCAATGGCACCGCCAGCTGGGTCCTTCTGCCTTCCAGACTCTCTCATCCCTCAGCCAAGTGACTGGCCCAGGAAATCTGACTATGAAAATATTTGTTTTAGAATTAAAATATTCTAGAAAGAGAAAAATAATGAAAAAGAAAACAGTTTGTAGAAAAGGAAATTACTGGATTAAAAAATGAATAAAGCTTCTAGCTTTAATAACTCCTATTTTATCATTTCCATCTCTAAAAATCTCATCATGCATTTTTTACTATACATAAACAGAAAAATTAAGTCATGAACTAAATAAATTAACTTTTACATGGACATGATTACCCTGAAATACCATTTTGACCCTATTAATAGGCTGAACTCAAGCTCCCTGTGAACGAATGACATCTTAGCACAATGAGGCATGCTAATGCTCCAGTCCTTAGTGTAACTCAGCCATTCTTTTGTCATGAAGCCAAAATGGCTATTTAATTCAAAGACCATTTAGTCAAACAAATATGAAATAAATTCTTAAAAATTTACCATCATATAGGTCAATAGAACCCTTAAATTCATTTATAATAGTTGCTCTCAAGCTATGAAAGCAAGATTGGACTAATTTTGTGTTTCTGTGGCGTTTCTATTTTTTTCAAACAACTATTTTTCTTGTCCATGTTTGCTGTTCCTGAGCTTTTAGCAAGAAACAAAAAAATTACTTATCTTCTTAGGCAATATTCTCTTCAGCTTTCCCTAAACAGGCATTCTTAGGATATAAAAAATCACATCATTATTATGGACTCAAAATAGGGATAGGCAGAGGATCTGAATAACAAGCTGGATACAGCCCAATCAGTATTGCTAATGTTCAAGATGTCCACATTTTCCCTGAGGTTTATTCAGAAATTCACTCGCAGAAACTGTACAATAACACAAATTAGTGTTTGGGTGAGGTCCCTGATTTTTTCCTAGTTTCACGGTTCTTCAAGTCCCTTCACATGGAGACACCAACAAAATGCCAGGACATGGGAGAAGCAACCATGGAAACTCAAGGTTGCACACATATGACCTCTCTAATTCCAGAAAGAATGTTGAGAATGAGTTTGTGTTTGTCAGTTGACACAATGATCTTCTCCCCAGGGACTAAATGTTGCAAATGTTACTGATTTAACAAAGATTTTGATGTAGGAAGAGTTGAGTTTAAGGAAAAAATATTGCAATTTCCATTTTCATTTTAAGTGTGATTCTTAAATCCATGTAAGTCTTCCATACAACAAAGATGGGCAGCCCATTTCTTCTCCATCCTCTTGTGTATGGCCAGCAAGTTTCTGAAGAAATAAATTTAAAGCCTTTTGAAGAAATATGTCCATTTCTTTTTTTCTCATATCCTGGCTTTCTTTCAATTGAGATATTTCTGCTTTTTTTTTAGACATATCACAAAATACCAGAATTCTAAACAAATTTATCTTAGGAATTTGAATATAAACAATGCTTATACTAGACACCTGAATATAAAACATTTTATTCAAATTTTACTTTATTATTCTCAGAACACATGAAAGTTAGAATTAGAGTCCCAAATATTTTTTTTTCCTGCTCATTTTCTTTTTCTTTTTCTTTTCTTTTCTTTTCTTTTTTTTGAGACAGTCTCACTCTGTCACCTAGGTTGGAGTACAGTGGCGCTATCTCGGCTCACTGCAACCTCCAACTCCCAGTTCAAGTGATTCTCCTGCCTCAGCATCCCTAGGAGCTGGTACTACAGGCACGCACCACCACGCCAGGCTAATTTTTTTTTTTTTTTAATAGGGACAGGGTTTCACTATGTTGGCCAGGATAGTCTCGATCTCCTGACCTCATGATCAGCCCACCTCAGCCTCCCAAAGTGCTGGGATTGCAGGTGTGAGCCACCGTGCCTGGCCTCCTGCTCATTTTCTTAACTGACTTCCTTCTGTACCCATGACCTCTCTATACTGGTGTAGTAGATAGCGCCCTGGGGTAAGAATTAAACAAATAGGATTCAGTTTGGGCTTCAGCTCTATAACTTTGGACAAAGTACGTTTCTACGTTGAGTCTCAATGTTCAACCTTGTACATGGGCTTCTGTGATGGTCTGAAAGAAACTGTAGGTGAAAGTATCAAAGTTACTATGTCTGTTAAGTAGTATTTGAGTTGCTTTGAAAAAGTCACAAATATCCTTAAAATGACAAGCATTTAGAAGGCTTAGGCAATTGCTACATACACAGAGCAAGGTCAAATTATATAACAGAAGAAAATATATTTCACTGCTTCTTAGAGGGGGTGAGATTGGCACCAGTAAATCTATGAATTGTAGATAAAGCCCAGTAATTTGAATTAAACTGATAATTCAACATTGGTAATATCACTTACTTCGCTAGGAAGACAAAGCTCATGTATACCTTTACATAGTTGTCTATATCTTCCAGGGGATCTCTCATTCAGCACCAGTGTTATTGAGCTTGCTCAGTTTTCTGTCAAAAATTTAGATTCTTTGCTACCTCTCTTATTATAACAGAAATACAGCATGGCTTCCATACTTATTTTGGTGATTTTCTTTTTCTTTTCAGATGTCCAGTAGCTCAAGGTTCAACTTTGGGTCTTTTTCCTTCAAGAAAAAAAAAAAGAAAGGATCTTTGCCCTGTGGTTTACTTTTTATCTTGTTCTCTATGATCTGTTCAAAATGTTAGTGTCATACCCAGCAAGACAGTTGTCTTCAGTGCTGGGGTTAAATTTGAAATTAAATTTACAGAGAAAATTAAGAGCCCTGGTATTGTTAGGGATTCAACATACAACATCTCTTAAGTTGATGTTTACCAACTATAATGTTTTAGGTAGGCTGGTGGAGGAGGCTTTACCTGCCATGAGAAATCTCTATCACCAGCCTCATGATGTGGTATACTTAAAAGAAGAACAAAAACTTTATTAGCTGTGATATATGACTTCCTGTCTGCTATAAACTAATCAGTAGGGGCAGCAATCTCCGTGTACATGTTTTATTGGCTTGGAAATTTGGTTAGACATCTAAACTGTTTGAGAAATGTCTGTACCTTTCTTAATAGCAACACTATTGACATATTGGACAAGGTAATTCTTTGCTGTGAGGGGCTATCTTTGCATTGAAGATATTTAGCAGTAACTCCTGCCTCTGCCAACTAGGTGGCACCACCACCACACCCCTACTAAGATGGGAAAACTAAAAATGTCTTCAGACATTGCCAATGTCCCCTTGGGGGCAAAATCATGCCTACGAAAATCATTAGTCTAAAACTTAAATAGATAGTGAGACTAGAGGCAAAATTGCAGTTTATCCGTGGACTCTTTCTGCTTCCTTCTGCCATCCCCTTTCTGCTTCCTTCTCCCCTTCTCATTCTCCCCTCAAGATTGCTTCCTTTTCTATTTGCCTTCAGGGTCCCATGTTTTAACTTACTTTGTCTGTCCTTCTGTTATTAAAACCTAACCTCGATGCTTTTGAATTCTTGTTCCTGTGTAAGTGTAAAGTGATATGTTTGCACTTTATCTTAAAAAAAGTTTTTAACAGGTTTAAATCAAAGCAATAAAATTCTAATTGTGGAATTTTAGGTGTTGAGGCTTTGCATGGTCTTGGATTTAGGTGACAGGAAGAATGGATGGTGCAAAAAAAGATTGATTTAACTTTCTCCCCAAAAAATCTCTAGAATGCATCCAGTAATCTGAGTAATCTACATCTTATCAGCTTTTCATTATTAAGGAGGTCATATCATCAGTAATAACAAATTTATTCACTGACATATGATCCCATCTGAAGAATCCAGGATGTCTGTTCTTGCAAATTTCACCCTATGTAATAGGTATTTGTTGTTTTCCCTTCCACTTTTTATTCTATTATCTTCCAGTATTAGCTACAGATTTCATTTTGAATAAACTCCTCTTCCATTATTGGTTCAGGCGATCTGAAAAGGGAGAATCCCCTTCTAGCTGAAGGTGTGATGCCCACAACACAGATATAATCCAATAAGAGTGGAGACTTTGGCTTATAGGGATAGAGGAAAGCTTCTCTTCTTGCTGGGCTTGAACCAAGAATAATATAAGTTTGGAGCTATTGCAGTTATGTGGAATCTAAGAGTGAAATCACACATGGAAGAGAACAAAGCTTAGCAACAAGGAGGGTCATCTATTCCTGATGACAATGTTGACCTTCCAGAAGCAACCCAACACTGGGCCTTTCAGTCACGATTCAATGAATTCTTTTTCATCCCTTGCAACCAAGAGTCTTACTGAACTGAAACAGTTAGTTATTTCTGGTAGTCCTTCGAGGTATCTCTTGGTTGCTCACAAATAATCTTTTCCTGTGCTCCAGGTCCCTTAAGTGATGTCTGCTCTTCTGCTGCTATTGCTGTTCATTCTGGAATTGACACAATAATGCCAATGTTTATGCCAAGGGTGATACTACTCAGTGTTCCCAAGCCAGCAAACACCAGTCCTAACAATATTGCTTCTCTAGAGTCTTGGTGTGTCATAACTATAATAGAATAAGAAGAAAACTACCTTGCTTGTTCTTTGTCTATTGTCACAAATGGTCTTCTGAATATAAAAACAGTGTTACTTCTTCTTACGGGGACCCTAATAAAAATACTTCTTTCAGCTCCCATCTTTAGGTCCAGCCATGATATTTAAACATGAACTAGTAAGGCTCAGAGTTTAAGGGTTTGATCTTGTCTAGGCTTTCTCTCGCCCCCATCCCAGCTTCATCAGGCTATTTATGACAATATCTTCTCTCCTACAGACAACAACTTTCCATGACAATGGAGCTGTGGTGATTTAAAAAATGGAAAAGAAAAAAAAAGAATAAATAGTACATTGTTCTTCAAAAAGCAGACACTAAAATTGGGCATAATAGTACTTTTAACATTGTTTAAGATACATATTTATTATCTTTATTAATTGTTCCTTATAGTAAAACCATTTGGAATCATCTTTTCTCATAAAATATTTTTCATGAAGCAAATAATAATAATAATAGAAAAAAACAGCAATAGTAGGTTCAGGAAAAGGCATTTCCTGGAACATTAAATAACTAAAATGCTAAATTCGAAATTTTTAAAACCTCATAGTATCCTAATCCAGGAAGAAACCTGAGGGATCATCTGGTTCAAATAAGTCATTGTATTTTATTTTGTTCTTCTATTAAAAAATGAGTAGATACAGAAGCATATACATGAAATAGGGGTATACGTATGTATTCAAAAGAATGCATGGTAACAAAGCCTCATATACCATCGTGTTGAAGAACATTGCCACTAAGTGTGCATAGAGCTTCAGTGTTATTGGCAGTGAAAATTTATTTTGCAAAGTAGTTGTAAAAATTTAAACTTTCCCTAGCAGGGTACTAGTGATAGCAATACATTCTTGCCAAGATTTGATGTTGTCAAACTCTAGTTTTCACCAACTTATTGGGAATAAGATGGCAGCTATGAATTTAGATTCTATTTTATAATAACAAATGAAGTTGAATAGCTTCAAACATTTATCAAACACTTGTGATTTTTCTTCTTTGAATACCTATTTAGTCTATTGTGCCAATTTTTCCAGACTGTTTTTGTCATTCAGAAAATTCTGGGAGTACTTATGAATATCCTGTATACTAATCCTATGTTGGTTATATATTCTGCAAACACTGTATCTATTTGTGACTTGTCTCTTCTTTTTATAATAATAATGCTTAATGCTTATATAGCACTTATCACAATTTTTAAAATGCCTGAGAACAAAGAAACTGAGGCTAAAGTCACACAACTACTAAACAGTGAAATGAAAAATTAAAGCCAAGTAGGCTGGCTTCAAAATCTATGTGCTTGTGTTCCATACTACACTGTTTTCCTATGGTGTCGTTGTGATATTTCTTGTTCAACAGAAATGATTAGAATAATGTCATCCAAGTTGAACTCTTTTCTCCATAGGTTTCACATTTGTAAGTTAATTTTAAAAATCCTTCCCCATTTAGAATCATAAAATTTTTTTTCTTATGTTGCCTTCTAAACATTTTATAGTTGTTTTCTATTGCATTTCGGTGTTGCATTTACTTTGGATTGATTTTTGAATATCATATAAGATAGTAGTCCAATGTTGAATATTTTTGTAAATAGATGACACATTATTACAACTGTCTTCACAGAAAAGTTACACTATGAGTTATAAGTCCCTATTGTGAGTTTTTTCTCATCATGTGTCCAGATACTTCTCAACTACCTATTCACTTCCAAAGGAAATTTTTTTATATTGTGCAAATTTTACCTAACTTTAATTACTACTGTTTGAAGACAGTTACTGCTATTCAGTAAGGCAAGTCCTCCCATCTAGTTTTTCTTCTTTAAGATGGCCTTGACTCTTCTTTGTCTTTATTTCTTCCATCCACATCCTGCAAACAGCTGGGGAATTTCCTCATCGTACACACACACACACACACACACACACACACGTGCACATGTGTGTTGGGATATTTTATTGAAATTGCATTAAATCTAAATACCTACTTGAGAAGAAATGATATCCTTCAATATTGTATCTTTCAGTCAGGAATGTTAAGTGCATGTCTCTATTTGTTTAAGTCTGTCTTTACTGTCTTTTGATAAAACTTTACAAGTCCATTTTTACAATTTTTTCATTAAGTTATTGTTTAATATTTTCTAGGTCATATATTATAATTTTTGGTAATGTATAAAATTTTGTTTTATTACAGTATGTTGATTTTGTATGCATAAACTTTCTAAATTTTTTTAAATCAATTATATTAATTTTCCTTCATAATCTTTTTATTTTCTTCTGTATAAAATTGCATTCTCTACAGATAAAAAAAGATGGTGATTTGATTCCCTTCCTATCCAATTCTTATGCCTTTTATTTGTTTTTTTCATGTGTTATTGCATAGCTCAGACTCCAGGATGACGTTACATAGAAGTGGTAATAGAGCCTAGCACAATGACACATGCCTGTAGTCCCAGCTACCTAGGATGCTAAGGCAGGAGATTTGCTTGAGGCCAGCAGTTTGAGGCTATAATGAGCTATGATCACACCTGTAGTCACTGCACTCTCCAGCATGGCCAACATAGAGGGACTCTGTCTCAAACACACACACACACACACACACACACACACACACACACACAAAGTGGTAATAGCTGTCACCTCTGTCTTGTTCTTAATCTTGAAGGGAGTGTTTTTAGTATTACACCATTAATTATGAGATAAATATGCTCTTTTTGTGGTCATTCTTCCATCAAGCACATTTTATTATCTTTCTATTTTGAAAATAATTTTTATCATGAATTGATGCTAAAATTCAACAATTTTTTTTCCTTTACATCTTTTAGTACATTATTTTATTCTTGAATTTGTTAATGTGGTAAAACATACATTTTTAAAAATTTAATTTAATCTTATATACCAGAGAGAAGTACAGAATGGTCAATTTTATTATCTTCTATGATAGTGGATTTGGTTTGCCACTACTGTGTTTATGATTTTGTTCCTTTGTTCGAGAATTAGGTTGTCCTTTAATTTTTCTCCCCTAAATATTCTACTGTGGGTATCAAGGGTATGCTAACTCATAAAATGAGACAAACTGGTTCTTTGTTATTCTCTGGAGGAGTTTGTGTGTGCTTAGAATTATTTGCCCATATAAGTTTGGAAGAACTCAATGGCAAAGCCATCTGGGCCTTATGTTCTATTTGTCTGATACGTTTGTTTGTTTGTTTGTTTGTTTGTTTGAGACAGAGTCTCACTCTGTCGCCCAGGCTGGAGTGCAGTGGTGCGATCTCAGCTCACTGCAACCTCCGCCTCCTGAGTTCAAGCGATTCTCCTGCCCCAGCCTCCTGAGTAACTGGGACTACAGGCGCCTGCCACCACAGCCGGCTAATTTTTTATATTTTTTTTAGAGACAGGGATTCACCATTTTAGCCAAGATGGTCTCAGTCTCCTGACCTTGTGATCTGCCTACCTCAGCCTCCCAAAGTGCTGGGATTACAAGTGTGAGCCACCATGCCCGGCCCTGTCAAGTATATTTATTGATTCAGTGTCTCTGATGGTTAAAAAGTGTTTTGGTCTAGGATTCCTAGGGAACAGAATAGGCTGAGACAATTCATTCCCAAAAATGAGGAGTGAGGGACAGGAAGAATTAAATAGAGAAAGAGGAAGAGATTTTTTTTTTTCCCAAAACAGTCTCACTCTGTCACCCAGACTGGAGTGCAATGGCACGATCTCAGCTCACTACAACCTTTGCCTCCCAGGTTCAAGTAATTCTTCTACCTCAGCCTCCCGATTAGCTGGGACTACAGTCATGCACCACCATGCCGGGCTATTTTTTTTTTTTTAACAGAGACAGGGTTTCACAATGTCAGTCTGGCTGGTCTCGAACTCCTCACCTCAAATGATCTGCCTGCCTCAGCCTCCCAAAGTGTTGGGATTACAGGTGTGAGCCACTGCACCTGGCCTAATATTTGAACATCTTACTGAGATAGCCACTGTTAAGTGCTTCTGCTTGGCTGATTCCACAAAATAGGCTCTCAGGAGCTGTATAACCACATTATATTATCAACTCAATAGATTCAGGAAATACTCTTGATAAAATTTAATAACTATTTATGACAAAAATTATCAGCAAACTTGGAATAGAAAAGAGATATTCCCCCTGTTTGATGAAGACCATCTACAAATAGTTACAGCTGATGTTGTGCATGGTGGTAAAGGCAAACTGTATAAGGTATAGAAAAGGCAAAGATGATCGCCCTCATCACTTCTATTAATATTCAGTATTTTACTGGATTTCCAAGACAAGAATGCGATAAAAAAAGAAAAGCCATAAAAATTGGAAAACAAGAAGCTGACCTGATTTTATTTTTAGATGACCTGATTGTTTGCAAGGGTATTCCAAGGAATAAAAATAATAATAATAATAATAATAATAATGAATATGAGAAACAATAAGTGAATTTAGAAAGGTCAGTAATGATGTTAGTGTACAAAAAAAGTTAATTAAGAGGCCAGGCGAGGTGGCTCACGCCTGTAATCCAAAAACTCTGGGAGACCAAGGCGGGCATATCACGAGGTCAGGAGTCTGAGATCAGCCTGACCAATATGATGACACCCCGTCTCTACTAAAAGTACAAAACTTAGCCGGGTGTGGTGACACGCGCCTGTAATCCCAGCTACTTGGGAAGCTGAGGCAGGAGAATCACTTGAACCAGGGAGGCGGAAGTTGCAGTGAGCCAAGATCGTGCCACTGCACTCTAGCCTGGGTGACAGAGTGAGACTCTGTCTAAAAAAAAAAAAAAACAAAAAAGTTATCTGTTCATACCCTCAGAATAAAATAACTTAAAATGAAATTGTAAAATCAATACCATTTACAATAACATTAAAATATAAAATTCTCAGGAATAAGTTTAATAAAAAGATACAAGATCAGTATACTGAAAACAATGTGCAACTACAGGGAAAAAAAGATTTAAATAAATATAAAAAGATATACCACATTTATAGACTAAAGAAAAGCAATATTACCAACACCTGTTGGAAAAGGCAATCCTATGTAGCTCTTGACCCTGACACATTCACATGAATGGCTACAAGCCTGAAACATTTCCTTGCAAAGAGATGAAGAGCCCTCACAACCTATGTGGAGCATATCTCTTTATTTGGTGATGTATTTGTTATTTTAGTCTTAATATGTACTTCTTTGTTCTGCTCAAGCATATGTGTCAATGGGGGGGCCTGTGCCACCCCGCTGCTATATCTGTTTCCACCAGGGAGGGAACCAAATCTTTTTGTGACAGCAGGAAGTGGGATGTGTGCAGCCACACTGCTCATGTAGGCTTGAAAGATGATCCCTGACCCTGAGGGATGGATCACCTGGCAATGCGCCAGATCTAGTAACCTTTCTCTCGGCTTTTTCAGTACATAAATGCTGTATTACTTGAGCCTGGCAGGCACATTGTCTGTTCTCAGCAACTCAGAATGATGCAGTAATCTCTTCCCTGTTGGCATGCAGCCTGATCACCTGAGGAACAGTGAATCAATACCAGCTATCCCCAGTATGACTATAGTTTCAATGCAATACCTTTAATTATGCCAGCAAGCTCATGGGTTTTTTGTTGGTAGAAATTAGCAAGCTAATTCTAAAGTATATATAAAAAGATGAAGGATCTAGAATAGTTAAATATAGCCTTTACCTAATTCTTTTTTCTAGTTAGATATTTGTTAGATGTCCTCACTCAGTCGTCTATGGGGGATTGGACAGAGTGGTGGGAAAAACTACAGGGAAAGGACACAAACCTTCTGAAAGGTCAGAAGGTTCTGCAGAGCCACAGGGGGAGAATAGCTGAAGGTAGCTGTTCTATAACCCTGAGGCAGGGGACCAGGAGTAAGTACAAGGGGATGTGGAGGAATTTATCCTTAACAGGCTTGTTTACTTATGTTGACCAGGAAATGACCTTTGACCATCCAGGCACATGATGTTCCCTGAAAGGGGAACAATAAACGTTAATTACCTACAGGTTGCATGGGCTCCAGGTTTTTGACATTGTAGCTGCACTGCATAAAAGCAAGCATCTCCAGCTTCTCGGGCCTGCTCTCTGGCCACTAGAGCCAGACAATCACCTAGCTGCTCTTACACCACATACCTGTATCAGAGTACTTGTTTCATCCGTTGGCCAGGGTCTGTGGGACAGACCCAACAGTCGTCCAGGTCTCTAAATGTCTTTCTTATATTTCTTTCTGTTTTCTGTATTTTATGTAAATTATTTCGTTGTATATCTTTCAGCTAACTAATTCTCTTAGTGGCATCTAATTTATTGTGATATGGGTTTTTTAATTTCGGTTGTTATACTGTTATGCTATTTTAGCTCTAGAAGTTCAGTTTGGTTCTCTTGTTCCATTTTTCTAGGAATTTGCCTGATAATTTTTCCTTCTTGACTTATATATTCAATCCCCTCATTTATGTTATTAAACATTTTGAGCATATGGCTTGTCTCACACTACCAGATTTCAAAGGCTTTGCATGTCAAATTCAACTGTCAGTAAATTCACTGGGTCTTATATGATAGCTTGTTTTCTGGTGAATTTTGAGTTTTGACTGTGAGCTTATATATCTTGGAACGTGCCTGTGGGAATTATTTTGAGACCTAAAAGGGGGTTCCATCAGAGAAAATTTATATTTGTTTCTGCCAGTACCTTGGGGCACTACCAGCTTGGGATCACTTTACAATAAATTCTCAGCTTGAGGTATTTTGGTCCAGTCAGCTAATGTAGATTCAGGCTGGAAATAGTTACAAATTCTCAAAGGAGAGTATTTTTCCCTTCATCTAAGTGTCATGGTTTGTGAAAGACAGTTTTATAGTGCCATGAAAGGACATGAAATACTTCTTTTCGGTCATGACACTGGCAGTGCAGCCTTTTAATGTTGCAGATTATACATTTCTCTCCTATTTGGCAGTACCATTGGCAGACCCTGAACTTTGTTCCCTTTACCTCACTCAGCAAAGTGTTGTACTAGAAACTGTTGATCAAGTCCACCCAGCTTTGAAAATGTGCTCAAGGTCAAAGACAAGCTTCGGTGGTCAACTTATGTCTCTGGATTTGTGCTTTCATTTAGTTTTTGGCCTCTGAGGAAGGAGCCTCAATCCCCAAAACTCCCCCACTGCTGATGCACAATGATGAGGATGATGGCTCATGAGGTGAAGTGATTCCATCAGCTTAGAGGTAGCACGATATGCATGTCAGTCACATTAGCCCACATTTCTAAGAAAACAAAGCCTCAGTCAAAATATTACATGCTGATATATTATCAGAGTATGTTTCAAAAAAAAAATCATGAAAAAGAAAGTGCAGGCATGGGAAAAGGGAGAGCAAAAAGCCAGAGTGTGCGAACAGGATACTGCGGGAATGCAAAATGGTACAGCCATCATGAAAGTCACTTTGGCAGTTTGTTACAAAACTAAATATAACTGTTATCACACCATCCAGAAATCTATTCGTTGGTATTTACCCGCATGAGCTGAAAACTTACTTCCACATACACACACAAAATCCTTCACATAAATGTTTGTGTCAGCTTTATGCATAATTGTCAAAACTTAGAAGCCGCCAAATGTCCTTTGCTGGGTGAATAGATAGATAAGCTGTGGTACATCCAGACAATGGGATATTATTCAGCACCAAAAAGAATGAGCTCTCAAGCCATAAAATGACGTAGAGGAAACTTAAATGCACGTGACTAAGTAAAAAAGACAATTTGAAAAGGCTATGTACTGTTTGAGTTCAACTATACCTATTCTAGAAAACGCAAAACTAGACAAAAGTGAAAAGATCCATGGTGTCCAGGGATTAAGAGGAAGGGAAGAAAGAATAGGCAGAGCACGAGAATTTTTAGGGCAGTGAAACTGCTGTGTATGATACTGTAAAGATGGATCTATGTCACTATACTTTGTCCAAACCCATAGAATGAACAACACCAAGAATAAACTATAATGTAAAGTATAGACTTTGGGTGATATGTCAGTGTACATTCACTGATGTGACAAATGTACCACTCTGTTGGGGGGTGTTTATAGTGGAGGAGGCTATTCATTTGTGGCAGTAAGAGGAATATGGGAAATCTGTGTGCTTTCCCTTCAATTTTGCTGTGAACCTAAAATGGCTCTAAAAAATAAAATCTTGTTTTCTTTTAAAGCTATAAGATTATGCATTACTTAACTGACCAGCTTCAAAACAACCCAGCTTCTGCAAGGTGAAAAGAAATTCCTAAACTCCTCAGAGGAAAGCAACAATGCCATCCATACAGGATGCTCATTTGCTTTTACATTGCTAGCTCCTGGGAGTTATCTCATGGCATGTTGTTGGATGAGCAATTTTAGAATGTAAATTTTGATTAGATGTTTTACTGTTTGAGGGTAAAATGTGAGGAGATAAGAGGGATCTGTATTGAGCTATTTGAGAGCTGCTGCTCAGGACTCAGTACACTCAACTGCCAGCTGGAGTGTGTCCCTGGCACTCCTCCAGCATGATGGCCTCATTCAGAGATCTTCCCTTGTGTGTTTGTATCAACGGGGTCAAGTATGTTACCTACTACGTGTCCCTTAAAAAAAGAGCATGGAGGCTGGGCGTGGTGGCTTACGCCTGTAATTCCAGCACTTTGGGAGGCTGAGGCAGGTGGATCACGAGGTCGGGAGTTCAAGATAACCCTGGACAAGATGATGAAACCCCGTCTCTACTAAAAATACAAAAAAAATTAGCCGGGCGTGGTAGTGGGCGCCTGTAATCCCAGCTACTCGGGAGGCTGAGACAGAGAATGGCTTGAACCTGAGAGGCAGAGGTTGCCATGAGCCGAGATCATGCCACCGCACTACAGCCTGGGCAACAGAGTAAAACTCTGTCTCAAAAAAAAAAAAAAAAAAAGAAAGAAAGAGAATATACAGGCATGCAACACTTCATGAAAAGTTTCATTTCTGGTGTGTGATTGCTAAGCTGTTTAAAATAAGTAAGCTATAGTTTGGTACTGGTTTTGTTTTCCTTTTTGCTTTTGGTCCCTTGGGAGCACAGAGCCTAATTTTTAGGCGTATTTAGTAGGGAAAAAAGTATATGGACTTAAGGTCTATTTTTCATAATTTCTATATCATATTCTCTCTTTTATGTCTTTAGTCAATATATTTTCTGGTTCTATTTTATTTTCAACTTTACTGTATTTAAAATATTTTTACAGCTTGACTCAATCTTTTGTGAAATGAGGCACATACATAAAAGGATATATACACATATATGTAAAAGGATAATTATTTATTTTACAAAAAAAGGTGTAACCTTTTCTTGTAAAATCTGACTTCACTCTCTTCCAATTTGTAATGTAAGCAATGCACAATCAAGAAAAAAGTGCTCTGTAAATATTGTGCCCTTATTTGACAGGTATTATTCTGGACACTTATATTTATTTGAGCCTTACACACTATTTGCCAACAAATTAAGTATTTTTTTTCCATTTTATAGACAAGTCACTGAAGATCAGAGGGCTTAAGTAACTGCAAATTCCGATCGACTCAAAAATACAGACTTATACTAATACATGGTGCTGACTCAGATACCTAGACAAGGACATGAGGAGATACTATATAAGAGGTTCATTGCAATCTGATGAATAACTTGCTATTTTTCCATGCCTTTCACGGATGTGTGGACTTCTAATACAACTCTGCACCTAAAATATGGAAATAAAATATGAAAAACCTCACCCTGAGACTTTCCCCTAAAAAAAAAAAAAATCGTTTGAAAATGCAAATAAAATGCTGTGAAAATTCATCCAGTGGGTCCTTGGAATCCTCTTGTCTTGGCAAAATAAATGCATACAGTAATAAATTGATCACTGTCCCTACGAGTAAGTTGAATACAGTCACTTTGAAAACTCCTCTAGCACCTGCTAATGAAATAGAAACTGATTTGAAAATAGGGGTCAATTTCCAAATTTAGATTAATATTTTATGGAAAAACTACATTTGAAGTACTCTCACTAAAACTGAGGTGATTTATTGCAAACACTTAACCAATGCTGGAGCTATAGCCAAACTGTATTGTCATACAATTGAGTGTATAAGTTGTGATACAAAATGTCTATTTCAGTGCCAGTTTCTGGGTATTTATTTTTTAAAATCTAAGATTACTAATTTCAGCAAATTATTTAGCTCTACATTGCAAAAGATGGTGTATCTCCTAGCTAACACAGTGAAACCCCATCTCTACTAAAAATTCAAAAAATTAGCTGGGCATGGTGGCGGGTGCCTGTAGTCCCGGCTACTCTGGAGGCTGAGGCAGGAGAATGGTGTGAACCCGGGAGGCGGAGCTTTCAGTGAGCCGAGATGGTGCCACTGCACTCCAGCCTGGGCGACAGAGCAAGACTCTGTCTCAAAAAAAAAAAAAAA
>NW_012102687.1:3659549-3679111 GCF_000951045.1 Mandrillus leucophaeus | reverse complement strand
TGGAGACTGGAGCTGTTCCTATTCGGCCATCTTGCTCCGCCCCCCTGTCCTGGCAGTTTTAGTGCCACATCAGATAATTTTATAATCTTTGTTTTGACCCTGTAGTGAATATCCAATGTTAGTCAACATTCCAAACTTTACTGTTGTTTCCTTCCAGATTCAAGATTGTCCTTCGCCTCTGTCCTCTTCCCCCAGTAACCCTTCTAAAATTGGAATCAAGGATATTGTTTAAAGCAAATGCTTTAATTTTTCATAATTAAGAGCAGATAAGCTTTGCAGAAACAAGTGCTTAAAGCCGTACTTAAAATAGCAATTGGTGAGCTTAATAAGGTGGTTATCATCGTACTTTTCTTTTTGGGGTTGAAGTACCAGAATCACTTTACTGTAATGTCTGCTTAAGTCATACATGTTTGCCAGGCACGGTGACTCATGTCTGTAATCCCAGCACTTTGGGAGCCCAGGATGGGTGCACCGGAGTTCAAGACCAGCTTGGACAACAAAGTGAGACCCCATCTTTACAAAAAAAAAAAAAAATTAATTAGCCACCTGCACTGGTGCGTACCTGTAGTCCCGGTTGCTTGGGAGTCTGAGATGGGAGAATCCCCTGAGCCCAGAAGTTTGAGGTTGCAGTGAGATATGACCACAGCACTGCAGTCCAGCCTGGGTGACAGAGACCCTGTCTCAAAAAACAACAACAACAACAAAAACCAACAAAAAGAGTAATATGTCTTTAACTGATCAGGTATTTGTGTGTCATGCGTGCAAATGGTTATGTAGAAGAGAAGGAATCACAGGATAGATCCAAATGAAAGTACCGTTATATCACCCATAGCATCTACTTCATGGGGCTAGTTTTCTTCACAACGAAAGCTTATCAGAGGAAGTACTACTGAAAATAGAAGAACTAGAGATACATACGTAAGAAATCTTTAAGTAAGCAAAGGGTCTCACCCTTCTGATTCATCTTCCAGGAATAGCTCCTGCTGTCTCATGCAGATCAGGTGGTTGACTCAGTTCTTCTGACTCTGCACACTACTGATCTAAACCATGGACGTAAACAATTATATTCTTTCACATTCTTCCTTCATTAAAAGTCTGTTTGTAATTTTTAAGTAATTACACACAGAGAAAGAGGGAGATAATTTTAGCTTTGATTCACATATTTAACTTTCTGCTTCTGAATACTGCTCAGGCTTCTCCTCCAGAAATCCCCTTTTAGCTTGAGCTGAACCTATGACATGCCTGCCTAGGAGTGAATGTCACTGTCAAGATACCTTCATCTGGATATGATTGTTTCTCTGCTTCATTCTGAGTGATAATAGGTTACCACAACACTGATAGCATTGAGGAATTCCGGAAGTACTCTTCCTTCAATGTCTTGTCAATTGTCAATTGTCTTGTCAATTATAGCTTTGCATTCCCACAAACATACAGGTTGAGATTCTTTCATTATCTTCTCTTTTTCCTTCTGCTCCTTTTCCTGCCCTTAATTCTTTCCTTCTTTTCTTGTCTAAGCCTGTCAGAGGCCCCCACAGGCATTACGAAGTCATTTCTCACTAATAGATCTGCTGATGAACGCATTAAGCACCTCCCTTCTCTCACCTGGGCTTCATGATGACAGCGGTCATTGGCCAAGATGCAGCTTTAATCACTGCCTTTGGAAAATTATTCCTCTTTCTAAGTTAATTGCTCCCTGATTACTATAGAAAACAATCTCCTGACCTTGACTTTATTAGTCCTGAATCTTTACTAGCTGAGCTCTCCAATCCAAACTGTTTCCATCTGTTTCCTTAAGTACAGTGCAGTTGCTCACCAGGAACACAGGAATGAATGAGAATTTCTCATAAGGGATCCCTGTGGAGCTAATGCCTACATTAACAGTCTTAAAGATGTTACTGAAAATGGTCAGTAGGACAATGAGGTTGTGGAGTGCGGCAACAAGAAAAGCATGGGAGTGGAGATCATTTGCTGACTCATGATTAGGCTGCAGTTCTCAGTCTGCTTCAGCCACTGAAAAGAAATAGGTCCTTCTACTATTTCCTCAAAGCAGAGCCAACACTGGGCTATAGCACTTATTGCTGAGAGCTTGGCAATAGTTAGTATCAGGGGAGAAAGAAATGATACAACTTTAAAGTGAAGATCACATATTTTTTTCTAGAGCCCATTGGCCATGTCCTTCCAGAGGTGAAACTATCTCTCTCCATTGTCCGTCAATTTTTCTCCCATGTAAACTAAAAATAAATTTGAGCCCCCCAACTGACTGAACAGACTATCTCTTTGCCAAAGGGAGTCCAGTGTAACCTTGAAAACTGAATTCTTGGCTATGACGGGATAGAGGATGAGACATGCTTTGTTATATCCCCTCCCTCACTAACCACAGTTCAACTTTCTTCCCTAAGAGCTAAACAGAAACCAGCTCTTTCAAAGACTCCACCACTGACAACCAGCTATGTGGAGCTACCCTTCATTTCTGCTTTAGAAGAGACCACTAACCATGGAATGGTTCTGGCCAATTTATGGAGAAGAATGCACAGTAAGAGTTTTCATGTCCTCCGCTTCACTTTTGATGTCAAAGGGCTGAAAATTCCACCCTCAGATCATGCTGATGCCATCATTTTTTGAACATGGGATCCAGGAAGGGGCATGAAGCTTAAATGTGAATGTATATATTTCCCTTTCATAAATATCATGACTTCTCACATAATTTATTGAATATGTATATTTGGTCACCCCACTCAGTATAAATTTTTATTCCCTTCCCCTCCTCCCAAGTATCTGTTTCCAACTCCTGGCTATCAGAAAGACCATGCTACAGATTACGTGAGAAATAAAGTTCTCCTTTTCAAATTTTTGAACCTCATCACTCCTCGGTTGACATCCATTAATTGGAATCCTCCTTGCCCATGTACTCTCCTCAGGGTACAAAGTCCGACTCTCCACTTAACATGAGACAGAGGAGAGGGATTTTTCTGAACTAGCACAAGGCACAGTCATTTCTGCTCCAGCATTATAGATGGATGGGGCATCCACTTCCCTCTGGGCAAAACCCCTGTCCTATCCCAGCACTCGTTCCACATGTGTGAAGTCGTCTGATTTTCTCCAAAGTCACTAGAGCTAACAATACATGTCTTGATGTCTAGATGGTTCAATCTCAAAAAGTGGGGCATGAGAGTCTAGTAAGAATCTATATTTAGGCTAAACATAGTTCTAATTATGTGAGGACTACTCTATAGTCCACAGACACATTTAATTTATATTACTAAACAGACTATATAGCAAAAATTTAATTGATATGATATTTTATTACTTAATAAATGTAGACATTGTTCATTTACAATGAGTATATACTTTTCTTATATTAATTTCACTTAAAAGGTTCAAATTCCATGTTAAAATTCAAAAATAGTTTGACTATTCAAATGTCAATTTTCTAGTTTCAACCATTCAAAGAATCCAATTCCAGACAATATGAAGAAATTATTCCCAACTTGAAAATGGTATTTTGGTCCCATCTACATATTCTTTAATTAAAAACCAGTCCACATTTGGCCCCTAACAAAATCATCTGGGAGACAGTTTAAAATACAGATTTGTAGGTGCTGTCTTAGATCTCCCATCTTAGATTCAGAATCTCTGGTATTGCAGCACTGGGCATCCCCAAAATCCCAACACACTGGGAGGCCAGGTGGGAGGATCACTTGAGCCTAGGAGTTTGAGACCAACCTGGACAGTATAATGAGACCCTGTCTCTACAAAAAATTAAAAAATTTAGGCAGGCATGGTGGTGTGCACCTGGGGTCCAAGCTACTCAGGAGGCTGAGGCAAGAAGATGGCTTGAGCCCAGGAAGTTGAGGCTGCAGTAAGCCACGATCATGCTACTGAATTCTAGCTTAGGTGATGGAATGATACCCTGTCTCAAGAAAAAAAGGAAAGGAAAGGAAAGGAAAAGAAATGAGAGGAAAGGAAGGGGAAGGGGAAGGGGAAGGAGAAGGAGAAGGGGAAGGAGAAGGGGAAGGGGAAAGGGAAAGGGAAAGGAGAAAAGAGAAAAAAAAGGAAAGGAAAGGAAAAAGGAAAAGAAAAGAAGAGAGAAAGAAGAAAGAAGGAAGGAAGGAAAGAAGGAAGGAAGGAGGGAGGCAGGGAAGGAGGGAAAGGGAGGGAGAAAAAGGGAAAGGAGAAGAGTTAATCCCTTTTAGTTCTAGTCAATAATTGACTGTCATGTTTGTTTGACATCACTCAGTCTGAGGAAGAGGAATTAGAAGAAAGCGAGCACAACTGAAGAACACAGATCAACTGGTGGATTTGGTAGAAGATCATAGAGTATTTCCCTAAGCCAGTGGTCCCCATGATTTTTGGTTACTCACCATCGTAAAAAAAATTGCAGACATACCCCCCAATGTGTCTATATTTTAAAAGAGCATTTAAAAATGCATATGCTACTGTACTACTTTATTCTATACATTGTAAGGCATACACAAAAATGAAAACTTCAGATGATGAGACTAAACAAATTAGTAGAGGTTGCACAACTTTGTGAAGGAAATTAAAACAACAAATTGTTTTATATAAATAAATATATATTGCTATAATAGAAAACATTAAAATGTGTTAGAAATAAGTAGAAATAATATTGCCTCAGTTCACAATGGCTAGTGAACCTTGTGACTTGGCTGGAGATATCAGAGAAGCTTAAAGAAGAGAGAACATAGATAACATAAAAAGGACAACACACTCCTTATCCTCTCTATTTCAGGCCAGATCTCCTGTGAGACAGAATTTCCTGTGAGGGAAATGTCTGTGACACTGGAAGGAAACCAATATGTGTTATCAGCTTTGTGGTCTTGAGTAAACAAACACGCAGTTGCTTAAACACGCTGATGTTAGGTTTCCAATTTTTTTTTTCCTTTTCTTCTCTTTTTTTTTTTTTTTTTTTTTTCACTGTCCTTTATCTCTTTATTCATCCTCTACTCTTTCCACTTTTTAAATGTATGTTTTTTTTTTTTTTTTTTGAGATACAGTCTCATCTGTCGCCCAGACTAGAGTGCAGTGGCACAATCTCTGCTCACTGCAACCTCCGTCTCCTGGGCTCAAGCAATTCTTCTGCCTCAGCTTCCCGAGTAGCTGGGATTACAGGCGTGTGCCACCACACCTGGCTAATTTTTGTATTTTTCGTAGAGATGGGGTTTCATCATGTTGGCCAGAGTGGTCTTGAACTCTTGACCTCCTCGGCCTCCCAAAGTGCTGAGATTACGAGACTTGAGCCACCGCACCCGGCCTGTACACATACAGGTACTAACACATCAATAACACTCCTAATCAATTAAACCATAAAAGCACAAGTAAAAGAATAATAGGGGTAACAGAACAGTGTTCCAAATTTAGCCCCCTAATTTTACATCTAAGAAAATTGATAGTGATTTTGAATTATTTACCCAAGGTTGCATAACTAGTAGAAAAGAATTGAGTTTAAAACCCAGTTTTCTGACCTCAAAAGCTATGTATTTTTACGTCACACTCTGTGCTATGAAGACCAAGTAGATAAAAGAGCCACATAGACAATAAAGAGACAATAGAGAAGGTATCACAGAAGGACAACATGCAACCTGAAGATTGTAAGTGGAAGAAAGGAGAGGTCCATATTGACAGATATTATTTATTAAAAATGGCAAGGGCTCTTCTTCGCAGCAGATGACATAAAAATTTCCTTTCATCTGGTTGCCACTATGTATTCTCTGATAGCTCTTGAGTAGCAAGGTGAATAGCTTTATGTGAACTGTGAGCTCTGGAGTTTCTTCATTCTACTATTCACCAACTCAGGAAAAACAACTCAAATGCATTACCTTAACATGGAACTATGTTGAAATATAGTTCTCTGTGAATCTTTTACATTCCTGCAAATCTTGCTAACATAGTGCTATCTGTTTGTCCTCCATACTACCTTTGTAAGAATATTTATATAGTGAAGATCCTTGGAAGGGAGACACAGTATACACTAAAGGGCAGGCATACTTACTGGACATTGTAATTAACTTGGTTCCCTAAACTCAAGACTTCTCCCCAGTTACACAACCCACTTAATGTATAGACATCACCTGGCCCTGTACCCGTTGCTCAGTGGGGACTGGGCCATGAAGAACCAGCACATTGTGACACTCAAGCTACTGCTATTGCTATAAGTAATAAACTGACCTTGTCTCTGACCCATGAGTCTTGTGTCCTCTGCCCCCATCAGTGAAACTGGCAGACTAACCTGATAGCTTGCAAGTAAGGTAAAATCTCACTACATTCACAGTTCTTGACAGCAGAAAGGATGAGATAAGCTAAGACCTGTACTGGGACTAAAGCATATAATGGTGAATAACATGTATCCTGCACTGAATGAGGTCAGGTTAGAGCAGTAAGTTAGTGGGAGGCTGAGGGATTAGGAGGACAGGGGATGGAGACAGGTAGTTTTACAGTGCCATTTGTCTTATCAAGAGCTAAAACTATGCTGTCAGCTGGCATAATCATCAAGTCTCTCATTTTAAATAACTGTGAACGAAGTTTAGTTCAATCATGCAGTGTGCCTATAATGATCAGGTAATTTACATATTGGTAAGTAAATGGCAAAAAGTGATTGCCACAAGAAAAAAAATGGACCACAGTTTGTCACTTTCTTTTACCATCATTCAAGTATTTTGACTTATGGGTAGAATGCCCTCTCAAAGGGAATTTTACTCCATTGAAAGGTGTGTAATGAGAAAAATAGATTTTTTACAATAGGACAAGATTTTGTGAAGTTCTCAAGTGATGATTGTTGTTATATTTTAAATAAAATGTACCTTGATCTTAACATAAAATGGTGAAGTAAAGATTATTTCTGAAAATTAGCATATAAAAGAAGTTTGAGTGATTAAATATAACTGAAAACTTTTCCTAAAATTATTTCCTCCTCAGAATTTATTCTGAATGTCATGTTAACGAATTTTACATGATTATCTCTTATACTATTTTAGTTGCTAAATACTGAAAAGTGTTCTTTAAAACTTTTAAGAGGAGAGTATTTTTGAGTTCATGACATTTCAGTTTAGTGTTCTTTTATTAAAGATATGGCATACTTTGAAATTACTGTTCTATAACCCTTACCACACATACAATTTTACCATTCTTCCTGACATAAATGTCAAGAGCAGGGATGTCCTTTTCATCATACCGAATTGTCTAGTATATAATAATCAGCCTTCATAATTTGTGAATAATAACTTGTTGCATAATGACATTGAACTAGTTTATTATGTCCTTTTGTGAGTTGTCCAGTGATTCTGTATTTCACTGGGATTGTCTGATTCATTGGCAACTCTGTGAGGAGTCTCTGTAATATACCACTTGGGAGGAAGAGTATAAAATCCCTTCACCACTCAATGTGTTGAAAAGGTTGTGAAATATTTCAAAGATATGAACAAATATGTATTCCATGTGTAAAATTTTTAGGTAAATAAATGAAAGCCAAAATGCTATAAAATTATACTTCGTTGAGTATTGTATTGAGGTGTTTGGTTTCCATAACAGAATAATATTTTCTTTCATAAGACAAATATTGCTAACTTTTGAAGAGTATTTGACAAAAAGAATAAAATCTTCTGAAACTTTAACCATCGATTTAAGGAATTTTTTTCCCTTCTTTTCAGTCTTGCTTTTCTGGGCATCAGCTGCCACTCATTTAAAAACAATGTACGAAGGAAGTAGAGGTTAGTTGCTGGCCTAAGAATTTAGGATATTTACGATGTTTGAAGTAATTTGTAGTTTAAAATATGCTTTAGGTGTTAAAGTTTAATGAGTGCTTTTCTGCCATCTATCCAGCTGTGGCTTTTGTCTTTATGACAGTGAAGTATTTTTACTCAGTCTAAATCCTGAACAGAAGAATGAAATTCTGTTCTGCTTTGCATTAGTGAAAACTGCTATTTGGGAACATGTTAATCACCCAGAATAAAGTATTGCTTAAAACACAATTTTGAATAAGAAAAATAGCCCTTTATTAGGCACATAAAGACATTGCGGGCATATTTTGCTATTTAATGTGAGTGTACCAGGTGACTGATAATACATTACTCCTCAATTTGTAGAAGTTTTATTACATAAAATGTAGGCTCTCATGTGTAGTATCACCTAAGAGGCAATAATAATGAAAATATTCTCACAAAATAGCAAAAGCTCTCTGTTGCTAAATATATGTATTAAGATTTAATAAAGCATGAGGGAAACAGAGCCCCGAACCCATAAGTACTCATCTTTGTTCTGACAAGTAATTCAAATGACCCCAAAGAAGGTTTTGGTTCTTCGATGGAAACTTCCACCGTAAACTGAGAAAAACTAATGTTTACTCCAAGTGCCTGAAAATAGATTAAAATGTGTCCTCTACATTTTTCTGTTGCCCACACTAATTGAAGCCAATTTGAAAAGACTTTCCTCTAGCCCTTTCTGAAGCAACAAGAAGGAGAACTGAAACATGTTTGTTAGGGCCAGACCTACAAGGCAGCCTGCCGATTTCAGAAGAGCATATAACCCTACCATGTCCTCTTCAATGCATCCAACATCCAGACCACCAGGAAGCCTAAACTGCTTCCAGAAGCAATTGAAAAAAGCTGCGAATGCTGAGAAGTGACTTAAATAAATGAGCATAGCCATAGGAGTCACCTAATTAAAGGACACTTAGACACCAGGTCTCTACTTTGAGGCCTGGCAAACAAATGAGCTTTCCCTGACGCATTTCTGGCTTTGCTCAATCAGTCTCAATTGATGGTAGAACTTTCCACCAGAGAACCTGAATGTGTTAGGACCATCATAAATTTATTAGGCTTTTCACTTTAGGGTATTAAGGGAGAAAACTAAAAAATGATATGGAATTTAAAAAGTATGAAGAAAGTAAATTATATTTTATGCAAGACTTTATTTTTAATGAAAAATAATTTCTGACTCACAGGTATAAAATAACTATCTGTTGACTATATTAGAATAAAAACATACTGGTGAATACTTTATAACTTTTTATTGTATTTCTTACATGTGATATAATTTCATGTCATCTACATTTATTTTACAGCTCTTAGTTTCTTTAAACTATCTTAGGACTTTAGCCCTATATGTGTTAGGCATCATAATATTCTACTGGATTTAGGTATCACTACCCATTTCAGTGTGATTCTTTGCACTCTGGAAAAAGTTAGGCTGGAGATAATGTAATACCCCACCCCCGCCCCCCACCTACAGTTTCAGTATCAAGAGTTTCAGCTACCAGAAATCAACTGAGATCCAAAAATATCAAATGGAAAATTCCAGAAATAAATAATGTATAAGTTTTAAATTGCCTGCAGTTCTGAGTAGCGACATGAAATCTCAGTGTCCTGCTCCATCCCACCTGCGACGTGAATCATCACTTTTCCTAGCGTATCCATGCTGTCAATGCCACCTGCCCCTTAGTCACTTAGTAGCTTTCTTGGCTATCAGATTAACTGACATAGTATGCAGTACTTGTGTTCAAGTAACCCTTATTTTACTTAATAATGCCTCCAAAACTAAGGGTAATGATACTGGCAATTAGGATATGCCAAAAAGAATTCATAAAGTAATTCCTTATAGTAAAATGATGAAAGTTCTCTACTTAATAGGAAAATTTAAAATATATATATATGGAGGTTGCTAAAATTTATGGTAAGAATAAATCTTCTATCCATGAAATTGTGAACAGCATATTTTTATAATTGTTCTGTTTTATTGTTACCGTTATTCATATTTTATTCTGCCCAGTTTATAAATTAACTTTATCATAAGTATGTACATATGATACATGGAAATGATGTATACATGATGTATATAGATACATGATGTATATAGAATTTGGTATTCCCTGTAGTTAAAGGCATCCACTATCTTGGAATGTATCCCCTATGAAGGGGGGACCCCTGTATCAATAGTTTAAGACTCCAATCCTAATACATATATCAACATATCTCAAGAAAAAAATGGAAGGAAAAATTTAAAATGGTAACAAGGACTCTTCCAGTACAATAGTGTACAAGAAGCAAGGGTTAGCACTTGCTGTGGTTTGAATGTGGCCCCCTGAAATTCAGGTTTTGCCAATCTGATAGTTTTAAGGGGTGGGACCTTTAAGAGGTGATTAGGCCATAAGGGCTCCTCCCTTATTAATGGAATTAAAGTTCTTATACAAGAAACTTCACACATGTCAGGATATAGCAAAAATGTCCTCACCAGATGTCAGCACATTAATCTTGGACTTCCTAGCCTCTTTAAATATGAGAAATAAGTTTTTGTTCTTTATGAATTACCTAGTCTCAGCTACTCTGTTGTAGCAGCACAAATCAACTAAGACAGCCTGTGTCTAGATATTTGTATCAATAAATCTTTATTGACTGTATAATATGTTAGAAACTGTTCCAGTTGATGGAGTTATAGCACTGAACAAAACAGACAAGTTCTCCAAAACCATAGCTCTCATATTCTAATGGAGAAATGAATAATAAATAAAAAATTATTTAACGTATTACCAGGTGGTGTTAAGAGGCAGGGAGACAGATGGATTGGGGTAACAGGATGAAGAGTGATATGTCCTGAGTGTGTGAGGACTACTGTCAACAGTGTGGCCAGGGAAGCCTTCTCTGAGGCAGTAGCATTGGATTACAGAATTAAAGAGAATGAGGAAGCAAGATGTAAATATCTGCAGGGAAGGTTTATGCAGCTGAGAGAATAACAAGTGTTTTTAACCAGCAACATGCTTATGTTCAGTGTCAAAAGGAAGACTAGATGGAGTTAATAGTAAAAAGTATAAAACACTAGCAAAGAGCCAGGTCATGTAGAATCTTTTAACTCATACTAGGAACATTAAATGTTATTCTAAAACAAATGGAAAAACATTATAGGGCTATGAGCAGAAGAGTGAATTGTTTTATTTTTATAATTTTATTGAAGTACAACTGACATACTGCAAATTGTGAATGTTTAAAGTATACAATGTGATACATTTTAACATACGTATAAGCCTGTGAAATCATTACTGCAATCAATATAATGAGCATAGTCTTCCCCTAGAAACTTTCCTCCATTCCCTATACAATTCCTCTACCCTTCCCCTCCCCACTGCCTTTATCCCCAGGCAATTATTGATCTACTTTCTATCATTGTAGACTAGTTTGAGTGTTCTGAATTTGACCATCCTACCCTAGAATTGGAACATTACAAAAAGCATGCACTTTTTTGGTCTAGCTTTCTTACTCAGCATGATTATTTCGAGAATCATCAGTGCTATTTTGTGTGTCAGCAGTTCATTCATTTTTGTTGATGAATAAGGCATCATTGTGTAGAAATGTCACAGGTATTTAGTTTTTGCCCCAGTGTTTTGCTGTTATAAAGAAGGCTACTGGGCTAATTTGTGTACAAGTCTGTCTGCACATATGCTCTAATTTTCACTGGATAAATACCTAAGAATAGAATGAATGAATCATATGGTAGATACACCTTTAACTTTTTAGAAGTTGCAAAACTATTTTCCAAAGTAGCTGTCTCTTTATACATTCTCACCAACAGTATGTGAGGATTCCTGTTTCTTCCTATCTTGCCAACACTTTAATGGTCGGGTCTTTTTGTTTCTTTCCTTGTTTGTTCTACTTTTAGCCATTTCACTGGGTATATAGTGGTATCTCACTGTGGATTTAATTTTCATTTTCCTCCTAGCTAATGATGTTGAACATCTTTGCATGTGCTTATTAGACATCCATATGTCTTCTTGGTGAAGAGTTTGTTCAAATATTTGTACATCTTTAAATTGAGTTGTTTATTTTCTTATTATTGAGCTTTAAAATTTCGTTGTATATTCTAGACAAAATTTCTTGATCTGATATGTGATTTGCATACATTTTTGCTCAGTGTTTTAGTACTTTTACTAGTGTCATTTGAAGATTAAGTCTTTATTTTGATAAAGGCCATTTGCTTATTATTGTTTTCTTTTATGAATTATTCTTTTTGTATTTCACCTAACAAATCTCTGCCCAACGCAAGGTTACGAAGATTTCTTCTGTTTTCTTTTAGAAGTTGTATAGTTTTAGATTTTACATTTATAGCAATCATTCATTATGAGTTAATTCGTGAACAGAAAATGAAGGCTAGATTGAAGTTTTTGGGATTTTTTTTCCTTAAAAATAGTAACAATTTCCAGTGCTTTTTATTCTTTCGTATAGATCCAGATTTCCATCTCGTATTATTTTCCTTCTACTTGGAAGATTTTCATATAAGACTCCATCTCTCTCGAGAGAAAGAGAGAGGGAGAGAGAGAGAGATTTGGAGAGAGAGAGAGATGGAGTCTTGCTCTGTTATCCGGGCTAGAGTGCAATGATGCAATCTTGGCTCACTGCAACCTCTGCATCCCAGGTTCAAGAGATTCTCCTACCTCAAGCTATTCAGCCTCCAGAGTAGCTGGGATTACAGGCATCTGCCACCATGCCCGAATAATTTTTGTATTTTTAGTAGAAACGGGGCTTCCTCATGTTGGCCAGGCTGATCTCGAACTCCTGACCTCAGGTGATCCACACGCCTCGGCCTCCCAAATTGCTGGGATTACAGGCAGCAGCCACCGTGCCTGGCTTCTTTAACATTTCTTATAGTGTAAGTCTGCTGGGGTGAATTCTTTCAGCTATTGTATGTCTGAATATGCCTTTATTTTGCTTAATATTTAAAAGATATTTTTTACTGGGTAAAAGTATAGCTGAAAGATTTTTTTTTCTTTTATTACTGTAAAAGTGTTGCTCCACTGTTTTCTAGGTTGCATTATTTCCAATGAGAAGTCTGCTGACAATATTAGTTTTGCTCCTCTGTATATAATGTGTCTTTTGTCCTCTGGATGTTTAAATATTTTCTCTTTATTAGTAGGTTGAGACAATTTAATTATGATATGCCTTGGTATATTTTCTTCATGTTTTTGTGCTTAGAGTTAATTGACTGTCTTGTATCAATGTATTTATAATTATCATCAAATTTGAAAAATAATTTTCTTTACCTCCTCTCTGTTCTTCACTAAGGATTCCAATTACATATGTAATTGGCTGCTTAGAGTTATCCTCCAGTTTACCAATGTTCTTTTTTCCATCTTTTTTCTGTCTGTGTTTCACTTTAAGTGTTTTTTACTACGTCTTCAAGTTCACTGATTATTTTCCCTGAACATCTAATCTTACTGTTGCTACCATTCAGTACATTTTTTACCTGATGTATTGTAGATTTCATCTTTAGCAGTTTGGTGAGGCTCTTTTTATCTCCTTCATATCTCTAGTTTTATATATTAATATTATTATATGATTAATAACTAATCATATATTAATTCTATCATCTGTGTCATTTATATATAAGTTTCGAATGATTGATTTTCCTTCTCAGTATAGGTCATAGGACATATTTCCTGTTTCTTTGCATACCTAGTGATTATTTATTTGATACCAAACAATGTGAATTTTACCTAGTTGGATATTAGATATTTTTATATTCCTAAAAATGTTGTTGAGCTTTGTCCTGGGATTTTGCTGTTAGTTGAAAACAGTTTAATCCTTTCAGGTCTTGCTTTTAGTATTTGTTAGGTCATATCAGGGTAGCATTTATTCATGGGTCATTTTACTCCATTATTAGGAAAAACTTAATACTTCAGCCAATTCCTTGTGAATTATAAGATTACCCATTCAGGTGATTAATAGCAGACACTATTCCTGGTTTTGTGTGATATCTAGGCACTGTGTCTACAATCCTTTTGAGTGATTCCTTTAGGTAGTTTCTTCACATATATGTGATGATTAATACTCAGCTAAATATTTGAAGATCCCCTGCAGATCTCTGGAGCTCCCTCACTGAGCCATACTGTCCTCTGTGGTACTAAGCTCTGTGACATCTAGCCTCCTTGGTTTTGTCACACTCTCAAAATTATCTTCTCAGCTGAGGGAACCTGCTAATCACTGCCTGGGTTTTCCCTCACTATGCCATGCCCTGGAAACTTTCTCCAGGCAGCAAAGATGGGATAATTGTAGGCCTCACTTTATTTGTCTATCATCTGTCAGAATCAATGTCCTTTGTTGTACACTGTCTTGAAAGCCATTGTTCCTTATATTTTGTTGGTTTTTTCAGCTGTTCCATATGGGAAGATAAATCTGGCCTGTGTTGCTGTATTGTTGTCAACAATAGATGTCATTTCCAATTAATGCTGACTACGCAATGTTGCAGTTGCTAATGCTCATGAGGCTTTCTGTTTTTCAGTGGCCTGAATTACTTTTAAAAAATGATTCCAGCTACTATGAAGAGAATGAATTGGATATGTAGAGGGATGTGCTTGGTCATAGGGGGCTTTACTTTACTCTTTTTTACTGAAAATAATGTTTATCAGAGTTATGAATTAAGAAATGTTTATCCTATTGTTTATCCTTAAGTCATTTAACTGGAAGAGATCATTCCACAAATGAATATACATAGAGAAGATAATAAATCTAAGAGCTAATCCCTGGGGTACTGTAAGTTTTAGAAATCTGAAAAAGGAGAATAATTTAGCAAAGAAGACTATTACAATGGTTAGTGAAAATAGGGGATGGCATTGGGAGAGGGAGAAGCAATAACACATAATTGACTTTTATTGGTCTGTGATGCTAAGAACTCACTGAACCACAATTAGTAGAACAAATTCATTTGTTCTTTGAAATGAATTTTTGTATGTTTTGTATGTGGAAGAAAAAATAAACAGGCTTTTAAAAGACCTGAGAAGACCTTTAGCTTACTCTTCAGGCTGATCATCAACACAGAGGCAACTTACAACAATCAAAAAATAAAAACAAAAAAAGCAAATCTTGAGTAAAAGGTAGAATTGTATTTCCAGAGTTACCACACAATTACACTCATATGTCTGCTTTTCAACAAAACAATCAGAATGCATAAAAATAAATGAAAAGGTACAACTCATTCTAAAGAAAAAACTAACCATAAGAAACTGTTTCTGAGAAAATCTTAATGGTAGATCTGCCAGACAAAGACTTTAAAAGAGCTATCTTAAAGATGCTCAAAGAGTTAAAGGGAGAAATGGAAAAAGTCAAGAAAACAATGTACAAACAAAATAGAAATAGCAATATGGAGCTAAGCAATCTGACACAACACCAAAAATGGATTCTGTAGATGAAAAGTACAAGAACTAAAACAAACAAACAAAAAATTACTAGAGAGATTCAAAGACAGTTTTGGGCAAACAGAAGAAAGAATCAGCAAACTTGAAGATAAGACTATGAAAATTATCGAGTCTGAAAAACAGAAAGAAAATATTGAAGAAAAGTAAACAGAGACTAAGGGATAACTAGGACACTATCAAGAAAAAGAGCACAGAGAAAACTGGAAAAAATAATGGCCCAAAATTCCCAAATTTAATGAAAGGCATTAATATAAAGATCTAAGATGTTAAATGAACTCTAAGTAGAATGAACTCATGGCAACTAATAACTGAGTCACATTATAATCAAACTTTCTAAAGACAAAGACAAAGAGAGAATTTTAAAGACAATCAGACAGAACCAATTTCTCACATGTAAGGAATCCTCAATAAGGTTATCAGCAGATTTCTCATCAGAAATTTTGGTGGCCCAAATGCCAAAATGTCTGAGAGAAGACACAAAGTACTAATATCAGATGAAAGAGGGGACATCAGTGCATATCTTACAGATGTCAAAAAGTTAATAAAGGAATATTATAAACAACTCTATTCCCACCCACAAACTTGTAACCTTAATGGAATGGATCAATTTCTTTAAAGAAAAAAATCTATCAAAATTTACTTAAGAAGAAATAAAAAAAAATTGAGTAGGCATATCTATTAAATAAGTGGAGTCAATAGTTAATAACTTTCTAAGACATTACACAAAAAATCTAGGCTTATATCTATTAGATAAAGTAAATAAATAATAAACAATCTTCCAAGACAGAAAGCACCAGAAGCAGATGAGTGAACTGGTGAAATGTACATTTAAAGAAGAAATTATATGAATTCTGTACAATCTCTTCCAGGAGATAGAAGTAGAGAGTACACTTCCTAACTCATTTCATGAGGCCAGCATTACCCGAAAACCAAAATCAGACAAAGGCATTGAAGCAAAAAAAGAAAACTACAAACCAGGAACATAGATGGAGGAACCTTCAACAAAATATAAGCAGATTGAATCCAATAATGTATACAAAGAATTATATGTCTTGACCAGTGGGATTTATCCCAGGTATGCAAGGCTGATTAAAGATTCAAAAAATTAATTGATATAATCCACAACAGGTTAAAAAATATAAATTGTATGATCATATCAATAGATACAGAAGAAAATTGACAAAATCTAATAGCCATTCATGATAAAAATTCCCAGAAAACTAGGAATAGAAGAAAACTTCCTCAGTGGGATAAAACTAACCTCATACTTAATGGTGAGAAATTCAGAGCTTTCTTGCTAAGATTAGGAACAAGGCAAGGATGTCACTCTCACCATTGGTTTTCAGCATTATACTGAAAGCCCTAGCTAATGCAATAAGACAAGAAAAGGAAAAAAATTATGTAATCAGGAAGCAAGAAATAAAGCTGTCTTTATTCATAAAACATGATTGTCTATGTAGAAAATCTGAAAGGATCAACAAAACCAAAAAGGCTGGAGCTAAGAAGTGATTATTGTGAGGTTTTAGGATACAAGGTTAATATATATAAGTCAATTATTTTCCTATATACCAATAATTAACAAGTTAAATTTGAAGTTGAAACCACAACACCTTTTATATTAGCACCCAAAATAATAAAAGACTTAGGTGTAAATATAACAAAAGTAAGGGGGGAATCAATATTAAAAAAAACCGAAAACTCTGAAAAGATATCAAAGAGGAACTAAATAGATAGTCCATGTTCATTATGAGAAAATATTGTTAAGATGTTAGTTTTTCCCTGATTGATCTATAGCTTAAATATACTCCAATCACCATCCCGGAAAGTTATTTTTTGGATATCAACAAACTGATTCTAAGAATATTCAACAAAATATTGATTCAGAGCACTAACACTACCTGACATTGGGGCTTCCTATTACAGCTACAGCAATCAAGACAGTAATAAAAAAAGGGGGTGATAAAAATAGTGGCACAGCCTGGGCAACATGGTGAAACCCCATCTCCACAAAAAATAGAAAAACGTTAACTGGGTGTGGTGGCATGTGCCTGCAGTCCCAGCTACAGTGTGGTATTGTGAAAATGTAGACAAATAGATCAATGAAACAGAACAGACAGCCCAGAAGTAGATCCACATAAATACAGGCTGCCGATATTTGACAAAGGAGCAAAGGGAATAAAATGGAATAAAAGTAGTCTTTTCTCGCTTGTAATCCCAGCACTTTGGGAGGCCCAGGAGGGAGGATCACTTGAACCCAGGAGTTTTAAGAGTAGCCTGGATAACATGGTGAAGTCTTATCTCTATATAAAAGTAAAAAAATAAAAATAGCTGGGCATGGTGGCATGCACCTGTAGTCTCAGATACTTGGGAAGTTGAAGTGGGAGGATCACTTGAGTCAAGGAGGTTGAGGTTGCAATGAGCCATGATTGTGCCACTGCACTCCAGCCTGGGCAACAGAGTGAGACCCTCCCTCAAAGAAAAAAAAAAAAGAAAGAAAACACCTTTTCAACAAATGGTTCAAGCATCACTGTAAATCTTCATGGCAAAAAAAAAAAAAAAAAATGAATTTAGACAGAAACCCTACACCTCTCAAGAAAATTTGCTCAAAATGGATCAAAGACCTAAATGTAAAACACAAAACCATAAAATTATTTTTTACAGGATAATTGCAGCCACTATTTTTACAGGATAAAATGGAAGAAAATATAAATGACCTTGGGTTTGGTTATGACTTTCTAGATACAATACCAAAAGCCTGATTCATGAAAGATGAAAACACAAACTGGACTTCATTAAAATTTAAAACTTCTCTGCAAAAGACACTGTCAAGATAATGAAAAGACAGGCCACAACCTGGGAGAAAATACTTGCAAGATAAATAACTAGTAAAGGACTGTGACCCAAAATGCACAAAGAACTCTTAAAACTCAACAATAAGAAAATGAACAAATTCACAAAAAATGGGCCAAAGATATGAACAGATGGCAAATAAGCATATGAAGAGACGTTTGACATTTCATGTCGTTAAGAAATTGCAAATTAAAACGACAATCCCACTACACATCTAATAGAATGACCAGACCCAAAACACTAACGACACCAAATATAGCAGAATGTGGAGTAACATGAATGCTCATTTATTGCTAGTGGGAATGCAAAATGGCACCACCAATTTAGAAGATAGTTTGTGAGTTTCTTACTAAACTAAACATACTCTTATACAGTCCAGTAATTGTGCTTCTTTGGATTCACCCAAATGAGTTGAAAATGTATGCCCTCACAAAAACCTACACATGAATGTGTATAGCAGCTTTGTTCATAATTGCCAAAGCTTTAAGAACAACAAGATGTCTTTCAGTAGGTGAATAAATAAATAAATGTAGCACATCCAGACAACGGAATATTAAGTACCTAAAAAAGATCTGGTGAGCCGTGAAAAGATATGTAGAAAAATTCAGTGCATATTACTAAGTGAAAGAAGTCAATCTGAAAAGACTGCATCCTTTATTATTTCAATTATATGACATTCTGGAAAAGGCAAAACTATGAATACAGTAAAAGAATCAGTGGTTGCCAGAGGCTGGGGAGAGAGGGATGAATAGGCAGAGCACAGAAGATTTTTAGGAAAGTGAAACTATTAACATATAATACTACAATGATGGATACCTGTTATACATTTGTCAAAGTCCATGGAATATACAACACCACAAGTGAACTCCAGAGACTTTGGGTGATAACGATGTGTCAGCGTACATTCATGAATTGTAACAAATGGGACAGGATTTTGATAGTGGGGAGGCTGTATATATGTAGGGATGGGGGATATAAGAGAAATCTGTATACCTAAGACTGTTCTAAAAAAGACTAAAAAGAAAAAAATGGTAAAGATAAGTAGTAGCTTATATTTATCATCAATTTATTACAACTTTGCATTATTAGAAAATGATTGGAAATCATAAGATGTCATCCTAAACATAGTTTAGTAAAAATTAACAAAAACGGACACTAACTGTATGTTAGACTAAAAACTTTTACATAAAATATCTCATTTAACAATTTCAAAGCAGGTATCTAATGACACACAGGCGGAGGAAGGTTAAGTAAGTTTTCCAAGACTGCAGAACTAATTGACAAATAATAGATCCAACACTACAGCTGCGGACTTTCTGACTTGAGATTCTGTGCCCTGACATGCTGTTCTATACTGACTTACAAGCATAGACTATGAAAAGCTACAGAGTTTATTTTTAAATTAATTTTAAAGCACTTATTGAATGGAAAATGTATAATTCATTATCACTTGAATTCATTACTTTCTATATTAACATACTGTTTTGTTCATATTTTCTTTTTATGTCATTATTATTATTAC
>NW_012102687.1:3647752-3659499 GCF_000951045.1 Mandrillus leucophaeus | reverse complement strand
TTTTTTTGAGACAGTGTCTCACCCTGTCGCCCAAGCTGGAGTGCAGTGGCACAATCACAGCTCACTTCAGCCTCCACCTCCTGGGCTCAAGCAAACCTCCCACCTTAGCCTCCTGAGTAGCTAGGACTACAGGCACATGCCACCACACACAGTTAACTTTTTCATATTTTTTGTGGAGATGGGGTTTCGCCATGTTGCCCGGGCTGTGCCACTATTTTTATCACCTGTTTTTATAATTCTTGAAATCTGAACTTCTCACTGAAATAAACTGTAATGTTATGCCACTCTAGAACACTGAAGATTTTCTAGAGACCTTATAAATTAATATATATTATTAACCTAAAATATTTATTCTTATGTAACAATTAACAAGAAGATTGCTAATTTGCCTATTTGGAATAACAACAAATAAAATCTTTCTAGATTTGTAATAGTTTGTGGAACTAGAGTTGCTGTTCAACAACCAACTCAAACTTTGACAGTTCTGTGTGCTTTTTGATTGTTAGGTGACCCTCTTTTGCAGATGGCTGCCTCCCAACCCTGCCAGCTGCCCGCAGGTGATTTTTGCACTGGCCCCTGAAGCACCAGTTGTGGGTGTGGAGTTACTATAGTATAAATGAGTCAAAACCACTACAATAACAAACACCACAGTATGTCCTCTGTACTCCTCGGCAAAAGGAGCATATCAATAATAATTTAACAGTATTAATTCTCTATACCTGTTTATAAGTTGAGCTTCTGCTTGTGTTTTCATAGGAATAATGAATTTGTCGGGTTTGCGGGATGCCTAATTTTAACTTAACTGTAATTCTGTCTAGCATCAACATCTCAGAATGTCAATATTTTCATCTGGAAAGTCATGAAATAACCCTTGCATATACTCAAGAAACAATTTGCAAGTTACTCGGTACAAATAAACATAATATTGTGCATTTTGTATTCTGAAACTTATTGTTAAAATTAGGACTAAATCCGAATTATCATACACATTGAATACTTGTTTTGTTGCTTTTTTTTTTTTTTTTTTTACATAAATTGAATTACATTTACCAGATTTAAGATGCCTCCTGGAACATGTTGCCAAGTAAAGAACCATCATAAAAGTTCCATTTTGTTCTTCCATTAGGAGTTTCAGAAAGCTAGTTATATAAGTATATGGATTTTCCCGGTAATAAACAATAATTTACTTACACTGCTTTATATTGGACCACCAATATTTTGATGACAGCACATATATCCATCTTCTTGCATTATCTTGATGAAAATTCTGTACTTTACGTTTTTTATGTTTGTCAAAGATTTTAGAAAGTTAGTTGCTTCCTGGACTATATTATTATATCTAGATATCTAGGAAGTGTTGATTTTAATTCATCCCGTAGAGCGGTGTTTGAAAATTCGTTACATGTTTTAAAAATCTACTTGTGGTCAAAGGCCTTAATGCCTTTATATTTTTGAGATTGAAGCAGAGCATTTTCAGCAGATATGCTAGCCTTATTTATTTTATTTTATCCCTAGTGAGTATTTCTATTACGAGAAATTCAGATGTCTTGAATAGTCATTAGTTCATAATTTTTTATTATAGTATGTACATATATTGGATCTCAGTAATTTCCACTGAGATTAAAATTCAGCTCCTTCAGATTTTTGCATCTGGGTGGTAGAAATCATAGAAACACTTTATAAACCCAAAGAAGCACAAATATACAAAAGAAAATACCTTTGCCTGGGGAGAGTCAACTAATACAGACTCAGTATAGCTTACAATACTAGAAGTTCAGGTAACACTTTGAGAGCATGTCAGGCCACTGTTCTTGCAACCTCTTTTAAAACTTTCAGCTCATCTAGTGGCGTGTGCTTGTAGTCCCAGCTGATAGCTACTCGGGAGGCTGAGGCAGGAGAATGGTGTGAACCCAAGAGGCGGAGCTTGCAGTGAGCTGAGATAGTGCCACTGCACTCCAGCCTGGGTGACAGAGCGAGATTCCGTCTCAAAATAAAATAAAATAAAATTTCAGTTTATCATCCTAGGTCAAGGTATGACTGCCTCTGATTAATCCAATACTGCTGTCAAACATTCATAAATAGCACTGCATAGAAGAGTTGATAATATTGTATGTTAAATCCAGATTATAATATACTATGACCAAAATCCATTCCATGGTGTTTTATCTTTGTGGCTTCTAAATTAGACAATTAAAAAAACAAATATGACTTTTTTCAAGAAAAATAAAATCAAATAAATTATTTGTGAATAAAGCAGTGTGTAGGCTGGGTGCAGTGGCTCATGCGTATAATCCCAGCACTTTGGGAGGCTGAGGCAGGAAAATTATTTGAGACCAGGAGTTCAAGACCAGCCTGGGCAACACAGTGAAACCTTGCCTCCACAAAAAACAAAAAGGTTTTTTAAAAAAGTTAGCCAGGCAAGGTGACATGTGCCTGCAGTCCTAGCTACTTGTGAGGTTAAGGTGGGAGGATCACTTCAACCTGGAGGTGGTGACTGCAGTGAACCATGCACTGCACTCAGCCTGGGTGACAGAGCAAGACCCTGTCTTAGAAAAAAAAAGAAAAAAAGAAAAAAGAAAAAGAAAAAGAAAACAGCATGTGAATTGTCATATGCTTCCTGCCTACTATTCTCAAGAATGACTACGCTAATATGTCTCTGAAACCAACATATAGAATTATAGTCCTACTTAATTTATGAGACATCTGTGATATTCCAGGCAGGTATTGTGTTAAAGAGAATAAATGTAATTGAAATATAGGCTCTTCCATTGAGAAATAGTTTACTAAGTAATGGTGGTAGAATAATACATATAAACTTACCCCAAGCTGATTTCATTAGCAGTAATAGCTATTTATGGACAATGAGTAGCCAGGATTTCTATTTAAAAGAAGTTTGAGTGCAGTAAGATAGATAGAATTGGAGCTAGAGTATTTGCATAGCAATTTGCATAGCACACACAGCGTTTTTAACTTCATTGCATATATATTTGGAATGGCCTCTATGTGTGTAATGGAGAATTGGGTTCTTGGATGTTGAATGGTTAAATATTCCCTTTCCAAGCCACTTCTTGTAACTATTGCTCTTTACAGAAATATGTGCCAGAAATCCTACTGAACCCTGTATGTATAATATTTCTAAATATTAAAAACCCAGTGAAAGAATAACATGAGACACTGAAATATAAATCAACTGGCCCAAGATTTCATAGACTGTGGGTGGTGAACTGATTTATAATTTCAACTATGTACAATCTTACTGCAAATTTTTTGTTATGCTTATTTGTTATTATAAGCTTATGTGTTGCTCTTTGATGTCTTCATTTCCTCCCACCTGTTTACAATAGACACATATTTTCATTATATATTGCCAACTTATAAAGACTTTTCTAGAAGTGACCAAGGTTCACTGAACCTTTGGTTGTATCATCCAGGTGAAAGTCTGAGGCAGACATCCTGTTCCACACTGCCGTTATTCCTACTGGGGTCTCACACCTCTCTCACTATCCATAGGTGAGATCTAAAGGGGGTGGTTTTAATTTTATTAATAAATATTTTATAGCATATTTCTGAAACTAATTTTTTTATATTTAGAAGAAATGCCTTCAGAACTTCTGTTTCTAACAGCTGTGCCTTTGATGTAATGGCATACAGGCTGTATATAGGTAAGATGTAAAGCTCACATAAAATACAAGATTAGTTATGCTACCATTTGTTTAGCACATTATGTTCCATGCTAACCACTTAATCCCATTTACTTACTTAATTCTTACAGCAACGTTGAGAGGACTGTATTATTATCAGGATTCTACAGATGCATAAACAGAAGTTATGAGTGGATAAGTAACTTGCCTGGGGTTGTACCACAAGTGGTATAGATGGGATTTGGACCCAGGCATTTTGGCAAATTTTTTATTTATTAGTAAAATACTATATGAAATAATAATTCTCCAATGACATTCCTATTCATTTCCTCTTGGATCTAAGAGAGCGGATATGTAAAAAGATTAAATTTGATGTTTCTTTAGGCCCTTAAGTGGCAACTTATTTTCCTACCTTCTACTATTTGTCCAATAATTAATCCAATAATAATGGACAAGAATTCTAAAATTCTTATCTAGGGTGCAAGTTAAATTTGATTTTTTGTTTTTAAAATTAGCTTAATAAGGGAATACTCTAAATAATGAAAAGAGGCAGAAAATGATAAAAGGAAAGGAGATGAGTCGAAGCTGCTGTCGAAATAATAGGATTCGTAATTTAGAAACAATTCAGCTGTGTTGATTTTTTATGATGCATGAAATTCGCATTCATGCAAACTAAGGTTGCTTTTCCGGCTCTTAGAAGAGCTCCATTAAATGTTGTCTTAAGACTTGTGACTCCAGACTTCCTGGTAGGCCAATATTATTATATAACAAGGGATTGTCAGAAATGGACCAACCATAAGTGAGTGACACTGAGGGCAAAACCTGAAACACAGGCAATATCAACTTTCCTGGCACTTTGTTCTGATCCATATTTAAGTCCTTGTGTCTATTTGTTCAACCAGGAAATTCTCATATGTATCCTCAGCTGTTTTATAGAACCAGAATGTATACATCCAAAGATTAAAATTTCATCTCATTTATTTACATATTACTGACATAAGGGAGGAATAACAAAGAGTTGAATAATAGAGTGAGAAGCATGAAGAGAATTCAGGTAAGAGACTGGAACAAAAAGGCTTGAAGTAACGACCTCACAAGTGAGTGAAGCACTTCTACATGAAGGATGAATTACCACCCTTTATGGGAATCATAAATTTGCCTAAACATTTATTTTGTTTGAATCACAAAGCATCTAGTATTTTTAAATTTTATGCCTCCAGGTAACTGATGTATTGTCTAGATAGGCACCGACACACAACTTTTTATTTTTTCATAAGAAAGCCATTGCATATATGCACACACTTGTGTGTGTGACCCATGAAAGTTTTAGAAGTTTTAAATCCGATTCCAGAATTTAGTAAAAAACCTAGCTTGCAAATTCCCTGACAGTCTTAAAAAAAAATATGGCCATTAAAGTGCTTTTAATAGCATGGAGGATGAAAAATACTAATGAAAACATTCCACCATGCAGCAGATTTTACATGGTCGGTCTATAATGTGTGGTCTGTTTTACAAATATGTCTCCAATCTTAAACCCACAGAAGGAAACAATATACCTCTTATGCAGAAAGTGGTTTGAAACCTACTTGATAGATTTTTAAGTCACCGCAGAGTCTGATTGATAAAATACAATTATACCTCCAGAGTAACTTTCTAAGATATTAATGTGACAAAAATAGCAAAAAATAATAATAACAATAAGACTACACAATACTGAAGATGACTTTTATCCATCAGGGTCTAGAAAGAAACAGATGGCATTTCCAAATTGGATAATTTGGGGAGAGTTAATAGTCAATTTGCAATGAGTATGAGCAAAATATATTGAAAATATAAGGGAAAGTTGTATACCCCATGGGTGGAAACAGCAGTGGGTGATTATCACCCATAGTCTTGAAAAAGCAAGGAGAAAGAGCATTTTCCAGAACCCAGAGAAAGAGAGGCATTTTTGCAGAAAGCTACCTGACAAATACTGAGACCTTCATTTGTGGGACAAAGTCAGCTTGTGGTGATCCCTCAAGGAAGGGATAATTACTCTAAACTCACCCTCTTCCATTCCTGTAATCTCCTACCGGGACTCTGGATTAATTCTTATTGGTGTAATGAAACTGAAAGCCAGGAGCAAAGGAGCCTTGGTGAGATCCAACCTGGTGTGCCTCCTGGGCACAGAGCAGGGTGGGGAACAGTGGGACATGGATCTACACGGACTAGTGGAAGAGATATCTAGCACACCTGTGAAAATAACATTTGAAATGCAAATGAACATGATACTCTAATTATTACTGAAACTGGGATTTCCAACAGAAAAAATAAAGATCTTAAAACTCAGTGGAATGTTAAGCACTTATAGGAAGGAACAGTCAATTAATTAATAAGCAATGGGTCTTTCCATTTTGTTTTGGAAAATTAAATTTACGGAATGAAAACTACTGGCAGATTTTACTTTGGGTGATCTTAAGTAAGAAGACTACTGTGAAAGAAGGATTTTGTAAATTACATGTGTAATTTACAAAAAATTATACATGTCATTTACAAAACTTCTGTTTGTCTTATTAATTAGGAAGTTTGCCACACCTCTGGTCATCTAAGTTTGCCACACATCTGGTCAACCAGAGGTGTGGCAAGCTTTCTGATCTCATGTGAACATAGTCATATAAAACAGAATTTTGGGAAAAAAATAAACCTGCTCATATACCATCCTTTATAAAGGTTCAACAAGTGTTACACTAAAAGCTTATGCCAACCTGACTTTATATATTACTTTAAAAAAAGTAATCACCCTTTCACACAAACAATTGAAGTAAAATCATCACCTTCTGCATTTTAGAAATCATTGAATGTGCCTATTTTCTGTCCTTTCATAACTACAAAGATGTGTTAATTCACTCCTCAAGGCTTTTTCTACGGTACTTTGACAATTTAGCCAATGATCATTTTACTATATTCTTTTTCTTTTCACCCAAATTAGAGTCCATTTGAAACATTTTCAGTACAAGAATGTGCAAACTTACAAAAAAAAAAAGTCTTTGGTTCTCCTGCTAGGGATTACAATTACTACCTTGTTCAGAATGGCAACTCATTTATCAGTAGAGAGTCTTTTATAAGCGTGTAGAGCAAGGACATGCTTTTGAATGATATTTTTTAGGGAGAAAAGGGAGCTCTTCTTTAGATAGTTTTTATATTATTTCCTAGCCAATACAATTGTTTGGGCTGCCCAGTTATAAATACAACTTGTATTCATGTTCATGATTAATAAATATGTAAGTGCATAATACATTATGTTGGTGCAAAAGGAATTGCAGTTTTGCCATTGAATGTAATGGCAAAAACAGAAATTATTTTGCACCAGCTTAATATCTGTACCAAAATTCAGATGGCTTTTTGTGATATCTGTCTTCTTTTTACAAGATAGTCTTTTAATGGTTACCACTTCTCAAAGTATTGGCCTTGTACTTAGGGAAAAGTCCTAAGGGGTGTTTAAAATAGCCTTCTGGTCACAATTGCTAGACTTTTCATAGTGATCCTGAAGTTAGATAAAGAGATTAGCAAGTTTACCCATTAAATTTTATATTTAGGGAATGACATGTTCATTTTTAAGACAATTTGGAGTGTTTGTAGAAAATTCTATGTAGCGCAAAATTTAATAATAAATGCGGCAACTTACAAGTGATTGTCCTTATCTTTCTAGTACATCTAAATGTAATAACCCTAGTTTATATTTATACAGTGCTTTACAATTTGAAATATACTTTTCCAAAGTTTACCATGTTTGCTCCAACAGAAATTCTATGAGGTAAACATGCAAGGGTCTTTATACTCATTTTGCAAGTTCAGCAAGTTAGAGGTAGAGAAGGCCCGTGATTTTCTTCCTATCACATGGTTAGTTATGAAGCTGCAATTCTAATGCAAGTGTTGTAACTACAAATCTTGTGATTTTTCCACCGATCCCACTTGACTAAATAAATAATTTGTGCCTTTATATTCCAGGTCTTGTATCGTCTTGTAGAATATAAACATTAACTCTTTCTTGCAGTTCTTTTTTATTACATACACATACATACAACACACATAGATATACCTTTATGATATATACTCTGTTGAGTAAGGTTAATTTTGCCATTTTTGTTTTTCAGAGTTTCTTAATTAGATGTTTTATTGTTTAAAAGATTAAAAAAAGAAGTAAACTTTTAAAATTTAATTTATTTTTGTTTTCTAAAATTAGAAATGAGGTCTTACTATGTTGCCCAGGCTGGTCTTGAACTCCTAGGCTCAAGCTATCCTCCCATCTTGGCCTCTCAAAGTGCTGGGATTACAGGTATGAGCCAGCTTGCCTGGCCTAAAACAACTAAAACTTTATACACAAAGTTATTTAAAGAAAAAGCTAGACTATTTCCATGGACCTGCCTGCTTCCCTTCAATCCCACCATGCTAAGGACTAAAGGTAACCATTGTACATAGATTGCTGTGTTAATAGCCAAGATTGGATTAACATATTTCTGCTCAAACATACATCTGTAAATATGTAGAAATATATAGGAGTTCTGTTTGTTTTTAAAGAAAGGGAATTACTCTCTATACATAATCTATTTGAAAGAAATGGAATTGTCCTCTATATGTTGTTCTATAACTTGATTACCTTAACAATATATCATGAACATTACCATTTGCCAATGGTATATATAACCTCATATTTGCATTATAATTTCTGTATGCACATCATACCCATATATAATTTTACACAGATCTCTTAACATTCTCTTTTGCTTTTTAAGATTCCCTGACCCCCGTCTCCTTTCTTTTCTTCATTCCCCTCCTGCTGGACTCTCTTCCTTCCTCCCACCTCTCTACCCAATAACTTATATTAATATAGTTTTTGCATAACTTTCCATGACTTTTTCTGTGCTTATATAGTCATATACTACTGCATGTCTAAACACAAACCTGTGCATGCATATATACTTATAGAGGTTCTATCCTGGTATGTTTTACAAAGAATCGTATTTTATCACTTCTTATTTTACTTTCCACTCTTGAAGTTATCTTATGGAAATCTCTCAAATGCCGGAGATCCAATTCATTTTGTATGACTGCATGATATTTTCAATGTTTGGCTCTACTATAAATTACTTAACCATTCTTTATTGATGAGCATTGTTTATTCTGTTAGTCAAGAGGGAGAAATGATGCCTTTTGTTTTAACACAGATAATTTAGTATAAAGATATATTCCCTGGCTGTAAAAGATCATTAACTAGGTAACTGAAAGGAAAAAAAATAAGGACACAAAGACGTTGCAAAGGCAGGAGTTGTAGGAAGCAGCCATCCTCCCTAGGTCTGAGTGAACAGGGGAAGGAAATTAAAATTATTAAAAGCTTGGAGGAGGGCCCCATGGAACTGGAACTCAAACCTCTTGGAATTCTAAGAATCCAACAGCTGGTCTTCAAAAGAGTGCAATGAGCCTGTTTCTGGGGTGTTAGAAACCGTGTATCTAGCTGCCAGCTGCTGCTACAGGAGGGGATTGCAACTAACTCCCAGGGTGAAGAAGCATTTCTAGGATGATGCAAACACAAGAAGCCTATAGAAATCAAATAGATGGAGCAAATTCTGTTTTCGTTTTCTAGCCTTCTAGTTTCCCTGTGACCCCCCTCAACCCCCACTCCCCAATAAGCAGAGCTTAGAACAGAGTCACATGACACAACAGAAAAGTGGTTTGTGGAGTCCTAGCCCAGAACAGAAGCTAGAAGGGTGGGTTTAAAGCTTTGAGACATTAAATTAACAACTGTCCCATCTTTATTGCTGGGATTCTCTCTTTTTTTTTTTTTTTCTTTTTTTAGTTCAAAACAAAGTTGTATTAAGTGTCCTCATTCACATATTTTTATGTACTAGTGCTTGTATTTCTCTGAAAGAGATTCCCAAGGGTGAAATTATTGCATGAAGTAATATTTTTAATTCAATATATGTTGCCAGATGTTTTTTCAATGATATTGCAGAAGAAAATCACATTTCTACTAGCATTTTTTGAGAGTATTCATTCTTCCTATTGCCATCAGCAACAGAAGCTATAACTCTTAAATTTTTTCAGAGTGATGAGTAAAAAGTGAAGTCTTGTTGCTACTTTAATTTACATTTTTCTGACTGCTCATGGTTTTGAGCATCTTGCCATACATTTATTGACAATATGTAGTTCCTTTTTTGTGAATTTCTGTTTCTATCTCTGCTCATTTATTTTTTCTATTGGGTTCCTTTCTGTTGCCTCTTTTGTGAATAGACAAAACCACTGCATATTCTAGAAATTAAACTTTATCAGTCATTTGTGTTTCATGGTTTACTAATGCAATTGTTTACTCACTTTAATTTTTTGTATATTTCTGGACAGAGGATAATCAAATATACCAATGACATATAGTTTCTGGTTCGTGTCTTAGCTATGTAAATCTTGCCCATCCCAAGATTGAATTCGTAATTTAGACTTATTTCGAAGTTGTTTTTGTTTTGTTTTGTTTTGTTTTTTATCTTTAACATTTAAGACATTGTTCCATCAGGACTCCATGATTATACATGCTAAGTGATAGAGGTCTGATTTTTTCTTCCACAGAGGTAGCCAGTTGTCCAGCAACATTTACTGTATCAACTATCCTCAATACTGACTAGAAATATTTTTTATATGTGAGATTCTTACATATATTTCTGGATTTTCTATTCTTGATTACACTGATCTTTTGCTTAATTTCTATGCCAATACCATATTGACTTAATGATAGTGACCTTTAATATTTGCAATGCCTAGCATAAGAAGCTCTCCTTTTTTTTCATTATTTTCTTGGCTCTTCTCAGGTACTTTTTTATGTATATGTTCTTTAAGATCATTCTTCTTTAAGGTAATTTTATCTATCTCCATTCTTCTCCAGAAAACAAGAAATAAATTCTATTGGAAATTTAATTGTAGCTATATTCTATTCATATGTCAATTTGTAGTGGGTTTATATATTAGAAAATTATCTTCCCATCAAAGTATAGTACTTTATTTGTTCAGATCACAATTTATACTCCTCAGTAATATTTTGTAGAATATATTTTCGAATAAAATTTCATGTCCTTGTTAAGTTTTCCTAAGTGTTTTATAGTTTTTGTTTTTGTTATTACATTTTTAGATATTTATTATCTAAAAATCAACAGCTAAGAGAAAGCTGTTGATTTTATAGTGTTTCCATTAGGGTAGACACAGTATTATAATAAATAAATCAAAGATGTAATGGCTCACAAGAAATACACTATTTTTTTCTCTTTGATGATGGTTTAGAGTATATACTCCAAGTTGACAGAAGGCTTTTCATTATGTGGTCACTCAAAGACCCACAAGAATTCAGCTCTACCTTCTTTGATATGTGGCTTCCTGCCTTGCCCTGATAGTGTCCATCCCAGCATAGAGCAGTAGGAAAAAAGCATGTAAGAAATTGTATGGGAGATTCATGTGACAGGCAGGAAATTGACAGTTGTTAGTTCTGGTCACATCTCATTGGAAGGAATTTGACCTTAGGCAACCTGCAACCAAAGGAAGGCTGGGAGATATAATGCCACTGTGAAGGCGTATATTCAGTTATGCATAAGCAAAAGACAATGGATTTTAGGAAACCTAGTAGACTCTGCCATGGCATAATTGTCCTATATCTAACTACTCTACTAAAGTCTAATTAACTGTAGCAGTTTTGATTCTTAACCAGAGACACTTGGGATTTCTAAGATATTATATCATTAATAAGAAAGGATTGTTTTATTACTTCTTTTTCAATACTTTTTCCACAAAGTTTTCCATTTCCTTGTTGTATTTGTTAAAAACTCTAAGACAAGTTGAATAATAATAGCAAGAACCTCTAACAGATGTTCTTCAATTTTTATAGTTTCTGTATTTTAACAATTAGAATTATATTTTGTATTTTTTTAGAATATTGTCTTTGTTACTACAAGGGGTTTCCTTCAATTCTTTTTTTACTTAGAGCTTACGTTAGAATAAGACTGCCAGAGTTTGTCAAATATCTTTTCAGAATTTAATTATAAAATCATAATGTTTGTCTCTTTCAATGTATTAATCTAATAGATTATGTTGACA
>NW_012102687.1:3645350-3647702 GCF_000951045.1 Mandrillus leucophaeus | reverse complement strand
CAGAAGGCTTTTCATTATGTGGTCACTCAAAGACCCACAAGAATTCAGCTCTACCTTCTTTGATATGTGGCTTCCTGCCTTGCCCTGATAGTGTCCATCCCAGCATAGAGCAGTAGGAAAAAAGCATGTAAGAAATTGTATGGGAGATTCATGTGACAGGCAGGAAATTGACAGTTGTTAGTTCTGGTCACATCTCATTGGAAGGAATTTGACCTTAGGCAACCTGCAACCAAAGGAAGGCTGGGAGATATAATGCCACTGTGAAGGCGTATATTCAGTTATTATTCCATTAATGCATAAGCAAAAGACAATGGATTTTAGGAAACCTAGTAGACTCTGCCATGGTATAATTGTCCTATATCTAACTACTCTACTAAAGTCTAATTAACTGTAGCAGTTTTGATTCTTAACCAGAGACACTTGGGATTTCTAAGATATTATATCATTAATAAGAAAGGATTGTTTTATTGCTTCTTTTTCAATACTTTTTCCACAAAGTTTTCCATTTCCTTGTTGTATTTCCTAAAAACTCTAAGACAAGTTGAATAATAATAGCAAGAACCTCTAACAGATGTTCTTCAATTTTTATAGTTTCTGTATTTTAACAATTAGAATTATATTTTGTATTTTTTTAGAATATTGTCTTTGTTACTACAAGGGGTTTCCTTCAATTCTTTTTTTACTTAGAGCTTACGTTAGAATAAGACTGCCAGAGTTTGTCAAATATCTTTTCAGAATTTAATTATAAAATCATAATGTTTGTCTCTTTCAATGTATTAATCTAATAGATTATGTTGACAGGTGTCCTGAGTTTTTAAAACCTGAAATAGATAAATTCTATTTATTCTATTCTTTGGTAATTTTAGTGATACACTGCTCATGTATCAAAGATATATGCTACTATTGAAATATACATTATTTTTAAAGATTTTCTGCATCTGTAGTTCCAAATGAGATTAGAGCACAATTTTCTTTTTCTTTCTTCCCCGCCCCCCTGCTTTTTTTTTCCTACTGGTTTTTTTTCTGGCTGGGTAGGGAGTACTATCTTAACACATCTGAAGTTTCATATATGCCATGTTAATAATATGGATTAGGGAAATTTATGTTTCTGTGACAATAATAGTATACATAATATTGGAATTATGTGTTCTTTAAAGTAAAATACAGCTTAGTTGTAAAATCAGAACATCCTTATTCATTTTAGAAGCATATAGACTTTTATTTACTTTTTGAATATTTCCTTGATTAACTACCTTATGTTTTTCTCTTTTTCTTGAACAAATTCTGGGAGTTTTTGCTTTACTGAAATATAATGTATTTCATCTAGGTTTTCATATTTGTTACAATAATGTTACATGTAGCATTCTTTTTATATAGTTTTTTGTGCCTGTGATTATGTATCATTTCTCATGTCATATTTTTTTCTCTCTTTCCCTTAATAAGTCTTATAGGAAGTTCATCTATTTTGCAATTATTTTCAAAGACTTTCTTTAAGAAAATCTTTTTATCCTTTCTCTAACTTAAATCAATTTGATTAGTTTTAGCTTTTATGTTTCTTTTATTACATTCTTGTGTTCTTTAATAATGAAAACATTTATAAACTTTTATCTGGATACAGCTTTTGCAACATTCTATAGGTTTTAATATTATATATTATATAGCTTCTGGCTCTATTTCAGTTTTCATTCCTTTGGACCAAGTATTATATAAAAGTATCTTAAGGTGATTAAGACTTATGAGTCACTTTTCAAAATTGGATTTCTAATTGTATTGGCTCAATATTGAAAAAAAATACTCTGTAAAATCTCTACTTGGAAATATTTGTTAAAGTATTATTTAAGATCAAATAATTTTTAAATGTTTCATAGACATTAAATGTTTATCACTTAATAGGCATGAGATGTTTTATATATCTTTTAATCAAATTTTATTGCAGTATTCAATTTCCCCACGTCCTTGCTTATTTTTCATTTACAAACAACATTGTTTAAGACTTTTCTTCTATTCCAAGTTATAATTACCCTAGCAAAAATTGCTCTACTGTCTACTTAAAAGTTTTCAGATGACCCTCCAAATTACCTTATTTTCTCCTTTCAAATACTTGGGATTTTTAACCTGAAAAAAAGGGGGAAATAAAATTGCAGAATAATATCAGATTAGTGGTCTCTGTAGGAATGTCTTAGTGTGTTTTTTTTCTGCAGAAATTTTTTTTTCCAGGTTACATTAAAAAAAACTTTTTTAAACTTTATTATGTCCATTATGTCCCTCAGTCAATGACATAGTACACAGAAAATTTATACCTAGATTCATACATGTCCAGTCATGTTGTGTATTCTTAGGACCGATTACTTC
>NW_012102687.1:3644355-3644805 GCF_000951045.1 Mandrillus leucophaeus | reverse complement strand
ACAAAACAGAACTATTAATATCAGACATATTCATAGCAAACCGATGATTAGAAACTTCTTGAAAATATTAAAATATTTTCAATAAAACTTACGAAACTGGAAGTCTCTCTCCCTGTCTGTATACTGTGAATGACATGATGAAATCCAACATTACTGCTTAATGATCCCATCCATTCCATGCAGACTTGTTAGGAACTCTTGTTGCTTCCAACTTTGATTGACCTACAAGGTCACTATAATTTGGGTGCCAGTAAGTTACGTTAGATTTTGAGATTCTGAGACAGCTCATATTTAATCCAAGGTAAAGTAGTTAAACTGATTGTAATGAGGTATGACAACCATATTGACTAATCTACAAAGAAGACTATGACATTGCAATAGCAATGGGACAAGCCACCCAATTAATTAGTAGCAAATTGGACAGATTGCTTTGGACGTTTTCCAAGAGAG
>NW_012102687.1:3641464-3642430 GCF_000951045.1 Mandrillus leucophaeus | reverse complement strand
TTTTACCATGCTGTGTGCAAGAGATAATTTGCTTCTTTCTCACCTCACCTCACCTCACCTCACCTCACCTCACCTCACCTCACCTCACCTCACCTCACCTCACCTCACCTCACCTCACCTCACCTCACCTCACCTTACCTTACCTTACCTTACCTTCCCTTCCCTTTCCCTTCCCCTCCCCTCCCTTCCCTTCCCCTCCCTTCCCTTCCCTTTCCTTCCTCCCTCCCTCTCTCCTTTCCTTCCTTCCTTCTTTCCTTCCTTCCTTTCTTCCTTCCTTCCTTCCTTCCTTCTCTTTCCTTCCCTCCTTTCTTTCCTTTCTTTTCTTTCTTTCTTTTCTTTCTTTTTCTTTTTCTTTTCTTTCCATGCTGGTTAAGAGCACTAACTCTGGAGAGTAAGGATCTGACTGTAAGTCACTGCTCTGTCACTTCCTGCTTACATGACCCTGAGATGTTCACTTTACCTTCCTGAGACACAGTTGCCTCTTTTGTGACATAGGGGCGATGATAATATCAGTCACCTGAAGGAGGTTTTCTGAAGTGGTTATAAATTAAAACAAGGCCTTTCAAATATCTATCACCCTAGTTTCACAATGAAGAGCTTTGCCCGAACCAAAGCACTCTGTCATCTGTCTCAACTTGAATACTAATGTTGAATAAGTAATGACCAAAAAACTTGTAAACAGTACTGACAACACCTTTGTCATACTAAATACTTTTTCATGATCTAGGGGTGAAATTATGTCTGCATTTCTAAACTGCTCTTTGAGTTTTACTTAATCCAACTTGTTTATCATGTTTTAGTCTTTAATGTTTTAAGAAATAGAAAAATCAAGAGTCTAGTTTCCCTTCTATGAGTTCTTCTTCAGGGTCTAGTATGTATTAATTGTACTTCTGTGTGGGAGACAATTAATTATAAAACTGCATCTCATTTGGAGAGAAATGAAAAACTCTTTTCTTAAACATCACT
>NW_012102687.1:3615428-3638594 GCF_000951045.1 Mandrillus leucophaeus | reverse complement strand
TTGCTTTGGACGTTTTCCAAGAGAGGAAGTGCTTCTGGTGCTTTGCGTCAAAAGCAAGGCAAACCAACTTTCTGGGCAGAGAATGATTTAATTTTTAATTTTTAAATTTTATGTGCCAGAATCAGAGGCAGAATTGAAAGATATAGAAACTAAGATGTTTATGTAAAAAAAAAAGAAAAAGAAAAAGAAGTGTATAGTGACCTATGTTGATCACCATGATTTTTAAAGAAAGCTCATTCAGTGTTTCTTATACATCTGAATTATAGTGGAAATGTCATACCTTCACAACTCATAAAATGTTTTCATTTATAACTCATTTGTTCCTTACACAGATTTCTAAGTTATTATCCCCCCATTTTACAATAAGGAAATTGAAGTCCAGGAATGTCAAACAATATACTCCTGCCAGAGCTAGCACATCACCAGAGGTCTCATTGCAAGACAGTCTCTCAGTTGACATCACTGCCGGCACAGCACAGTGTACACCACTGTCCTCCCACATGTTAACTTTTCTGATGCCCTTTCCTCTTCCATGTACTGGTATAGAAACAACAGAGAACATAGCCATGGCAAAAATGTTAACCTTTGCCTACGTTTGTTTATTTCAATGCCTGACCTTATATTGGGAGAAAATAAAGCCAATCCATTTCAAGTTAAAAGATCCTTTGAGGTATCAAATAATCAGTCAGATGCTTTCCCCCCGTTAGATTGGTGGATGCTGGCAGAGAGTGTGGAAATAATATTCTTATTATATCTCTGTGGTGAACTCACACAATTGTAAAGTGAATCTGGCCTTTCTTGTTTTATCTCAAAACACCATGAAGTCCCACTTAGTTTGAAAAATTAAGTAATCCTGTGCAAAATTAAATTTCCTATTTTGCATGATTCCTGTGGCAGCACCTTTCAATTCTAGTTCTTAATCATGTTCTCAAATGTCATGTAAATATAGAAAACGTAACAAAATAACCACTGCTACCACTGTCTCCCAAAGCCTATTATATTATGTGACTCTGTCCTACACAATAATGTGTCAAAATCCTAAATTTCACTGAGAAGGAAAGATGGATTGATTTTGTTTTCTAGTCTCTAGAAGAGGAGCTGAGATGTCAGTAGAAAAGTGCCTCTCTCCATCACCAGTGGAGCTAATCAGGGAAAAATGTCTGCGGTAGCGTACACATTAATCTCCAGCTGGAGCATGGAGCTGTTATGAGGTGTAACTAACCATATCGTTGTGACTCATCTCGGTCTGTAATAACATGCTTCACAGTGACATCAGTGGTTGTATGAGATGGATGTTGCATGTAAAGGAAAAAGTACTGTTCAGCTGGAATATCTGTAAGTCTGCACATGACACAGTGACAGTTTGCAGTGAATGCAGCCACTGTTTTTCTGCAATAACACATCTGCCATATCCTGTCATCACTGTGTCTCTAAAACTGTCTCAAGTAGTCATCATGGGCAATTTCGGCCCCAAGGATTGTTATAACAACTTAGTTCTCAAAAATGGCCTATGTCAAGTTGCATTGCAGTTGCTTACTCAGGCCCACTTTGGGGCTGAGTCCAGAAGTTAAAAAAAAAAAAAAAAAAAAGGAAAGAAATGGAATTCTTACATTGGTAAATTATTTCAACGACAATGTATGTCAGATCCTTTATAAACGTTTAGTATTCAGAATTGATTCTTCTAACATTTTCCCTACAGAAGTGGAGATGTACTTTGATCTTTGATCTCTTTCTACATGTAAAATGCATAATGCTTATAAACTCTGTTTTTTCCAGTTGATTATCCACCATAATTGGCACAGTAGAAAAAGTAGCTATATAATTTTCAGGAACACAATGTCTCTGGACTTCAAATGGGAGGGCCTATCTACTTAAGGTTCATTTCTACTTTAAAATTATATGACCTTTTAAAAAACATTTCTTCAAAAGCTTTTTTCATGCCTCTTTTCTGCTAAATAAAAATTCTTTCAGAGGAAAGAACTGAGGATATAAATATTTATAAAAGTTTTAAGTTTTAATTTGAAAATATATAACCAGAAGCATCTTAAATTTTAAAAAGTAAATGTTTTAATTTCAAAGTATGTAAAATAACAAAAAATAAATAAAATGCAGTTTAGAAGAATACAAGGTGGATGTATATACCATATACCCAGCACAAAATATTTAATGATGTTGAAAACCAGAATTTACTAGAATTGCCTAGTTGCAAGGGCAAAAGGGGAAATAGTAGACTACACTTTTACTGTCTAATTTTAGTTTCAAAAAATTTCAAAAATTTTTCTGGAGAAATAATTATTTCCTGGAAACAAATACTTGTAACCTGATTAATACTCAGATATTAATTGAAGCATTTTAAAAGTACACTAATATATATTAGAGAAATATGATTTCATAAAAGAAAAAAGCATTCTGTGTAAGCAATTAGTATGTGTATTAGTCAAAGCAATGTAGAGAGCATTCACAAATTTCCCTGTGCTGCGGTTTCTCTTCTCAGTGGTCCAGTATGGTGAAAGTGCCATACCTGCTTTTAATTAATGTTTCCAATTTTATTTTTCAGAATGAAAAATCCCCAGGGCGATCTGCAAGTCGATCAAGTAACATTTCAAAAGTAGGTGAAATGTACTCATTTTCTTGTTTTGTTGATTTCTACACTTCATGAGTTCACATAAATGTTTATGTTTAACCTGTAATTGTTATCTGTGAGCAGAACACAAATGTGATTTCTTCATGGTTTTAACTATTTTAAGCTTTTACTATAATAAAAGGACGTGATTTTACTCAAGAAAATAAGTTAGACTATTTTTTCTTTTACCATGCTGTGTGCAAGAGATAATTTGCTTCTTTCTTCCCTTCCCTTCCCTTCCCTTCCCTTCCCTTCCCTTCCCTTCCTCCCTCCCTCTCTCCTTTCCTTCCTTCCTTCTTTCCTTCCTTCCTTTCTTCCTTCCTTCCTTCCTTCCTTCTCTTTCCTTCCCTCCTTTCTTTCCTTTCTTTTCTTTCTTTCTTTTCTTTCTTTTTCTTTTTCTTTTCTTTCCATGCTGGTTAAGAGCACTAACTCTGGAGAGTAAGGATCTGACTGTAAGTCACTGCTCTGTCACTTCCTGCTTACATGACCCTGAGATGTTCACTTTACCTTCCTGAGACACAGTTGCCTCTTTTGTGACATAGGGGCGATGATAATATCAGTCACCTGAAGGAGGTTTTCTGAAGTGGTTATAAATTAAAACAAGGCCTTTCAAATATCTATCACCCTAGTTTCACAATGAAGAGCTTTGCCCGAACCAAAGCACTCTGTCATCTGTCTCAACTTGAATACTAATGTTGAATAAGTAATGACCAAAAAACTTGTAAACAGTACTGACAACACCTTTGTCATACTAAATACTTTTTCATGATCTAGGGGTGAAATTATGTCTGCATTTCTAAACTGCTCTTTGAGTTTTACTTAATCCAACTTGTTTATCATGTTTTAGTCTTTAATGTTTTAAGAAATAGAAAAATCAAGAGTCTAGTTTCCCTTCTATGAGTTCTTCTTCAGGGTCTGGTATGTATTAATTGTACTTCTGTGTGGGAGACAATTAATTATAAAACTGCATCTCATTTGGAGAGAAATGAAAAACTCTTTTCTTAAACATCACTTAAATCGAACCACAAACGTTCAACCATCGAACAGTGGTAGGATAAACAGATTTCAGTGCACATGAGTTTACCTATTTAAACCAATTTAACTTTCCTTTTATGTTCAGAATGAGTCACAATGCTAAATATGTTGTTGAATCCTCACTACTTTTTCATAAATTGATAAGTGAAAAACTATTCATTGACTACATAATTTATCAATTATGAAGTGGCCAAATCTAGAAATACTGAAGTTCTTTAATTTGTAAAGTATTGGAACGGAAAACTTTAACATTGGAGCAAAGATTTTTTCCTTAATTTTGTCAAAATAATTACTTGTGTTGAAGACTGTGAGCATTTTTAGAGTGTGAGAGTCAGTATAATGGAGTGATTGGATGGATAGCAGAGTCACTCTTAGGAAGGTTATTTAACATCCCTAATAAGTTTGTCTGTAAAAGGAGTATATATATTAGTATCTACCTCTTACAGTGGGGCTTAGAACAGTGTTTGCCCTGTGTATTAGCTATTTTTAGTATGGGGTTCTTAATATTTCTTTATCAGTGATGGCTTCAAGCAAGTGCTCAATAAATATCTTCTTAAGCCAGTAAATTGGAACATGGTCTATAATATATGCAATGTTTTCTAGGTGTAATAATAACAAAATGCAGAGTAGACAGGATTAAGGAAGATGTTAATAATCTGAAGTTATTTCCTTGAAAAAATGCATATTCCTATTTCCATAAAAAGCGTGCATATATTTAACAATAAATAATAGATTGTCTTAAGTCAGTAATAGTATTACTCATAATGGGTGTCTTCCTTACCTTTTATCTGCTTATGCCATCTACTGTCCTTAGACACAGGAAAATCACAGAGAGTACAGAGGACTCCGTCTAGAATGCAATTGCAAAATTCTCTTTTATATTTCTAAGTCTCCTTTCCTGCCTATTTCTTGCAGTTCTTTAATGAATCAGACTTTCTCATCATCCATATTTGTTGAGTGTCACATATCCAAAATCTTGTTCTATACTGGGAATTATGGAGTAATAATTTTAAAAATTCCTTTCCCATTCCTCAGTGAGCTTACAGTGAAACTGGGTAACAGTGCACAGAAGAGTTCACATAACAGGTGTGAGGCTCCTATCCTGAGAATAGCCTGCAGCAAGATTAGCCCTTGGCTGACATCTGGAAACTTAGATTCCATAAGTAGTGCTTCACCCTCCCTGTTAAGGATGATTCACTGTGCCTGAACTGCAAACAACATAGCTATCCTAAGCACATGCCTTCCTTCTGGGAGTCTGGAGTCTTGGTACATGTGGTTGCCTACACACTCAGCTCCCAATAAAAACTTTGAGCACTGAGTCTCTTACAATCTCCCCTGGTGGCAACACTTCTTCACATGTGTCGTCAAATTCATTGAGCACATCCCAGCACTCCCCACTGGGATGGACTTTTGGAAACTTGCTCCTGGTTTCCTCTGGACTTCACTCCATCACTCCCTGTGCCTTTTCCCTTTGCTGATTTTGCCTTGTATCCTTTCACAGTAATACATCACAGTCATAAGTATGAATATATTCTGTCTTGAGTTCTCTCAGAAAGTCACTGAGCCTGGGCCTGGTGAATGGAACCCCTAATACGCTATTTAAAAAAGAAGTAGAGACAGAAGCTATGGGAATTCAGAGAGCCATCACCTCCATCTAACTGGGGCAGGGTAGCAGCAGAGAAAGTTTCTTAGAAGAATGGTATGTAAAAAGGCACTTGAGGAATGGGTGTGAATTGATCAACTGTCAAGGAAGGCTGTTTAAAGGGTTATAAGTCCAAGGCATGGGAGCTAGAAAACATAGATCATAAGGAGGAAGTTATATAAAACACTTTGTAAGGGTTTTTGAGATGGAATCTTAATAGAATGCATTATCTTCAGTCTACTCATAGAAGTCATACAACCTCAATCTGTGTGAGATTGTCAAGCTCAGTGAGTTTGACAGCACATGTGAAGAAGTGTCACCTACCAGGGAAGTTCATGAGAGTCTTGGTGTTCAGCACCAGTCATTGAAGTGTTATCTGGCTTTGAAATAGAGAAACTGATCTAGAACCCATCAAGGTCCTTGAGACTTTTCTTGGTGAGTATGTATAAAATGGAACATGATTATTTTTGTCATTCAGGATTGTGTCTTATAAACATGATCTTGCTACTGTGAAAGTAAAAAATTCCAAACATGGGATAAATAATAAATGTGCAATTGTTAGTGAACATCAAACATTATATATCCTAAATTTTTACCTCTGGATCTTTGTACCATATATTATCCAAAAGCAATTATACTTTGAGTTTTATTGTTCTTGCAACATTTACTTTTTTATTAATTTATATTTCTAGTTTGTCTTAGTAAATATAAGACAGTTACACCTATGATTCTCTCTTTCTTTCCCTTTTTTTTTAATTCAAGTAAGGTTGGTGTGCCTTGGATATGTTACAGTTGATCCAAAAGCTACAGAGAAGTTATATAGGTTTAATACAGTATACGTGAGATTATCAAAATATTTTGGATGTGAAAAAGGCAGCTTTCATTTATCCATCACTTAATTTTTTAATACTTTTTCATATTAGTGCTTGTTACTGCTTTTTAACACACATATTACTCACAAATAGGCTCCTCAAGAAGAAAAGTCAGCCAAATCTGGCCTTTTATTTCTTCTAGGGTGAAGGATCATTAGATTTAACTAGCAACAATATAATATGTATCTCACAAGAAAAACCTTTCAAAAACCAACTGTCAAAAGGAAAGAACGGCTTGTACTTCCAAGTCAAGTCAACAGAATTTTCTTTTAAATAAAATCCTTTGCTTTTTGGTGTGTGTAGGAAGCAGCTCACAAAATCTAATCTGTTTATGAGAAGATATTCAAAAGCCACTACCTTAACAAAATGATATTTCACTTAGTTTCCATCATTTCCTATTACATTCACTAGACTTCATTTACATGACAGAGAGTCATTTCAATTCTTCAGTTAGTCTCTACCTTAAAATGTCTTACACATTGTTAAGGTAAAGTTTATAAAATGTGCACACCAGTTAATTCTGAAATAAATAAAGATGCATGGGATAGTCGGTACAATTTACTCAACAAATATTTTTTGATGATGTACTGTGTATAAGGTATTATATGGTTCACAGCATTTTAAACAGGTGTTTTCTTCTGATCCAATATATACTTTAATTTTACTTCTGTTAATCTTCATCTCTCCGTATTTTTCCAGATTTGTCTTTAAGATCCCAAGGTATTTTCTAGCAAGGTCAAGGTGAAAGTGTTTCTTATATGTAAAACATACTGAGAATTCTTTTCAGCTGAAAACCTGAGCCAAGTGTTTGCACCTCTGAACAAGTGTTTAATGTTCTGATTTATTGAGAGATCCATTTTGGTTTGCTAACGCAATGGACCTATAAATCATCTGTCCCTTCAGACTACATACCTTTAGAGGGTAAGTTTAATAGGTTGATGAACTAACGTAGAATATATAATTAGGAAATAACTAGGAATAAGGTGGACTAATTTGAGAACTTTCAGAGAGCCTGAGTTAAGGTCTGTCCTGAGACCAAAGTTGAGGAAATGGGTATAAATTTAGTTTAATTATTGAAGTCTGGGTGGGAGAAGATAAGAAAGTCTGAGACCTTCTTAGGTCCTGAGGCATGTTATTTATATACACTCACTCCTTGGGTGATCTCATTTAGCTTCATCACTTTATATATAATCAATAGCCCAACAACTATCAAGTAGATATTTTTAGCTGAAATCTCTGCCATGAATTCCAGACTCAAAATGGTAATCAAATTTCCCACAAAAATAAATAACAGGAATCTGTCTTAGGTCAGGTTTCTCATAGCAGATCCTGAGATGAGAATTTTTTGCAATGACTCACTATGAGAATATTCCTAGGAGAAGACATCCAAGGAGTAAGAAAGGCAACCAAGGGAAGAGAAAGAAGTCAGAAGTTCTCTGCTCCTGCATGGGGATGCTGGAATGTAAAATGCACTTCACTTTGTCCCCTCTTGAGGCAAGGGAGCAAGGTTTTCATCCTCCAGTGTTTGCCATTCACTGGCTCAGGGTCATTCAGGGTGAGAAAAACTCCCAGTCACTTTGATTCTCTTTACATGCAGGTAAACTGTCCAAGAAGCCAAAGGGCAGTTTTCCAAAGAGAATTGCAGTAGTAGGACTTTAGAAACAAAAGCGCACAGAAGGAGATGTGTACTGAGAGGGACCCAAAGGGATTTTGGTGGAATACTCACAGCACCTGCTGTCGTCCATCCTTTGAGCCACCCAGATCCATATGAACTCATTCCATCCTGTCATGGATTCATATAGATGATGATTGGACACTGTTTCTGAGGAGAAACTTAAAGACATTGATTAGCCGAATGGGCTGTCACTGCTTGCAGCTGCAAAGTTATATCTGATTCATCATATCCTTCTTCTGACTCATTCCAAATATCCTTCATTCTTGATGATCACTTCTGTTAGTCTAAGTGGCTTACTGGTGAAGTATCTCTGTCCTTTGAACCTGATCATTCTGTAGTTGCTGTAATCACTTATTTGAAGTTAAACCTGGGTGTGGTAAATGAAAATATGCAACAGTGGATTCCCCCAAATTTCAAAATATTTTTTGCTTTCCCAAGTAGTAGGAACCCTACTTTCTAATAAAGAGAAAGTTCCATTTTTCAGTAAATTGCTGCTCTGCCTACTGGACAATATAACATGTGTTATTAAGCTCATGAGGGATAGTTCCAGTCATATGGTCAACTGATGTCCACAGAAAGGCCTTCAGTCTTACTATGGCCAGGTAGCTTGTCAGGAGCTGCCTTCCAAATGGTGAAAGAACTATGCTGCAATAGCATGGCCTTGATCCAGAACACTAGGCTTTTCACTGCAGTTCTCCATTCAAAGCTTGACAGAGAGCCCACATTGCATTTTTATTTATCATGGTACCTCTAGTAGTATTGCCATTTATTATTGCTCTGGCATCAAGGGTGCTTGTATTGCAGCTGATATTGCTGCATAACCTTCTATCATTCTAGGCCCCACTCAAAACTGCAGCTTTCTGAGTCATCTAATAAAGGGACATCATTCCGAAATGTGGTTTATGCTGTGTTTAAAATTCAAAAAGTTCTACCAAACACTCTGGGTCCTTCTTGATAGTGAAGTAAAATGCAAAATTTGGTCTTAACTCTGGAAGAAATGCACTAGCATGCAGCAGACTACAGAATTTCTAAAAATTTCACTGATTTGTCCAGCTCCTGAACATATGTTCATTTTATTTCCTAGTCCCTGTGATACAGATATTCTAACAAAGCATTTAGAGTATTGGCCCCTCCTGCTCATTAGACCTTATTGTACCTGATGATATCGTCAATACAGTGGACTGTTCTGATATTTGACAACCACTGGACATTTGAGTCTACCTCCAATCTGTTTTGTAAAATATCCCTGGAGCAGGACCATGATTGTATACTAATGTCCATGCCAGATGAATACAAACTGCTTTTGATCCACATTTATGACAAATATTGAAAATAACACATTAGTAGATTAATAGCCTCATACCACATGCCAGATACTGTGTTGTTCGGCTGTAGTAAAGATATTACATACAGTACACAGCAGCTTCAGTTAGTGCTTCTACTTGGTTACATTTGCCGTGGTCTACTGTCATTTGCCTGACCTACCAGTTTTCTGTGGGGAACAGACCGAGAAGCTAAATGGTGATATGGCAGAAACAATCATTCTTATATTTTGTAAGCCTATTTTTCATACAACAGCCAAAATGATCCTTTCCAAATATCAGTTAGGTAATATCTTGGTGCTTTTCAAAACCTCTAATGGTTTTCTATATTACTCGAAATAAAACATAAATTCTTTCATGGGCCAAGGAGCCATAATCCAGCCTTGCGGTATCTTGCTAATTTTCTTCTCACTCTTCCTCTTAATAACTCATCTCCAGACACACTGATTTCTTGTTGTTCCTCAAGCATAGGTTTTGTTTTCAGGGCATTTGCCCATCATGCTCCTGCTGCCCAGAATGCTCATTCCCCACACAGCACCATGATCGGTTTCCTTGTTTCTGTTACATTTCTACTGAAATATCACTTTATCAGTGAGGACCTATCTCCTTTGCTACTTATTTTTCTGTAAAAATTTTATCATCATCTGCAGTATTATATATTTTTAATTAGTTTAACCTATATGAGGGCAATAACTATTTCTTCATTCAATGCTGCTTCCTCAGTCTCAGAAAAGTGACTGATAAGTAGGACACATTCAACAAATATATGTCGAATGAATGAATAGAGCCTGCTTTGTTCTGTTAACTTATAATGCATAAGTTCTTAACATGGGATCTGTGGACTATGAGCAACGATCCTTGGGCCATGCCAGTCCATGAACATGTTACAATACACACAAGCTCAGCTGATCCTGTAGGGAAGCTCTGCCAGACAAATTGCACCACATGTTAACCCTCTCTTGAGGAAAAGCAGTCAGTCTCCCCATCTCTGTCAAGCAACTATTGGCCTATTGGTGTGGGAGAGTGTGCAGACTTTTGGGTGAGAAAGTTCCTGTTAGGCCAAAGGTGATTCTACAGAGAAGGGGGCAGCTATGATCATCAGCCACACAGCAGCTGGGTAATGGGGACACTGGCCAGTAGTAAACATCTGCTTGGGGAAAAACCTCCACCATTGATGACTGCTTGGACCACTGAGATCCACTTAAGTATCACATTGTTTCACCTCAACATAGCTTCTCTAGGATTTTGGTTATTTACAGTTTGTAGGAAACGTATAGAAAGAGGTTAAGTGGAATGAAACACAGCCCTCATTGTTGCATTTGGTTCACAGGTCATACCTGATACTCACCATTGTCTTCGCCCATTCATTTTAGATTCCTTTCACCTTTTCCAGCACTTATGCTGCTCTAAGTAGCTTACCTGAGAAATCTGAGTCCCTGGCTGCCATTCCCTCCTCGGGCCATAATTGCTATGTTTGTCCATTCACAGCCACACTAGTGCGAGGGAAAGAGATATCCTAGTATATCTCTTGAGGGACATATGTGTTTCTCCTGTCACCATTATGTGGCAGATTTTCTCATGCTGTCACATCCAGCACCAATATCTGAGGTCTCAGTATCTGATCTACTAACATGGGACAGGATTCTGCCTAACATGGTCTCTAACCCAGGGATTCACTTTATAGCAAAACCTGGTGTGGCAGTGAATATACGATCATGGCATTTACTGGGATTAGCACATACCCTACCAGCCAGATGCTGCCAGCCTGACACAACAATTCTATAGCCTTTTGAAGATGCTTGAGAGGCCTCAGCTTGTAAAAGATACCCTGGGAAAATGGAGCTAAATCCCTCAGGATGCAGCATATTTTTTGAATCCACAGCCATATATTGATGCTTTGCCTTATATACCTATAATACTTGGGCCCAAGAACTAACAGGTAAAAGCTACCCTGCTTATCACCACTCCCAGTGGTCCCCCTGGGGAATCTGCGCTTCCCACAGCCAGCACTTTGGGCTCTGCAGGTTTATAACTTCTGGTTCACAGAAGGAGATGTAACACTCCCAAATGAGAACAAAATAAGAGTCCAATAAACCTAAAGCTTTGATTGCTGCCTGGCGTTTCAAGCTTCTTATGATAGGAGCCTAGCAAGTTAAGCAATCTGTTACCATCCTAGCTAGCTTTGGTTAGCCTGTTAAATTATGTTTAAGGCTTCCTGTTGTATTCTGGCCGTGATAGGGACAGGAGGGTATGAAATATATTCCCTCCTTTTTTCTTCAGTAAGATGGTCCTTAAATTGTGTAATCTTTATTTATTTGCTGGTTTCTTTCAGCATTAGTCCACATTCAGCTTCTTCAACCTTTCAGTAGTAACTGGAAGAATGGGAACCACTTTTTAATGTACTTTTGTGTGAACAATGTTTGGATGGCTGGTGAGGAAGGGCTCCATCTCTCAAACAACGACATTTGGCTTCACGGTTTCTAAGGACTTCTTTTCACTCCACCTTTAATTATTGTCAGTGACTAAAGCCCTGAACAGAATGTCCACGAAGAAGCTAGGATCAATAACATTTTATCTCCTCCAGCACTGTAACAGACAAATATAGACTTCTTTGAATGTTTAATAAGTTTGCATTCTATTGACACTGTGAACATCTCTTAACAAGAGGAAGACTCTTTTTTGAGGGAAGTCCAAGGTCAAAGCAATTTTAATTGAAAATACTTTTTGTTGAAAAACTACACTTGTGGAGTTGAAATTCAGAAACGAGGCTGCAGTTTGGCTCACAAATCAAACACAGTGGGACATGGGATTTCTGTTGGCATGTAGTCTTCATGCTCTGTGTCTTCTTAGCTGAAGAACTCTGGCCTATCACCAGGAGTGTAGACAGCTCAGATCTCTTGACACAATCCCCAGCCAAGGACAGCCTCCCAGAAACCTCAGTAAAGGGGTCATGCCAACCACATACTGGGTGAGGACAGGCAGAGCAGGAGCTTAGAGCCAAGATAGTAAGAAACACTGGCAGGGGCAATCTCGACATATAAAATGGACCATTTTAATTTAACTTAAACTCTTCCATACGGCACTTTAATATGTTTTGTAATTTCCTTTTTTACTATAATATAAACTAGTAGACTTATGACATGAATTTAGGATCTCATGTCTTTTAAACATGCCAGATGATGTGAATAATTCTTACTCATCCCGTACATGATGGGACAAGTCTTTCTCCAAGAGTCTGCTCCCCGAAGGTCAAGATGAAAAAGGATTTGCCTTAGGAGATGGATGGCAAAAAAAAAAAAATTCCATGCAGGTGAATTTACAGTAACAAGTAATTAGTTATTGACTCTAGAACTGCACTATCTAGTATGGCAGCCATTAGCCACAGGTGGCTATTTAAATTCAAACTAGTTGCAATTATATAAAATTTAAAAAATCAGTTCTTCAATTGTGCTGGCCACATTTCAACAGTTCAGTAGCTAGAAGTGTTTAGTGATTTCCGTATCGGACGATATAGCTATAGAGTATTTCTATCATCACAGAAAGTTCTATCAGACAGATACTACTTCTCTAGAAAATATGTTAAACTTTTCTCTAGGAAGAAGTGAATGGTGCCTAAATATTTTCAATACAGCTAGAAAAATAACCCAAATGTGGACAATATGTGATGATGCTTTCAAGTTCTTACATCCTAATACTTGACATTCAGCTTTGCTTGAATTAAGGTAATTTTTTTCTTAACAAGAAATACTGAAGATTAAAAACTATTGCCCATAAATGGTCCCCAGAGAATTAAAGAAACATTTCTAATTGTTGTGACTGTAGTATTGTGGTAATGTTGGAAGTTGTTTTTCCAGACCAGCAATAAAGCTAATGTGGGTCAGTATTTGGATTTCATAATAACTCAAAAGTATTGAATAACATGGTTTTGTGGTGCTAGGGATGGAACTCATTCCTTGCCACTGGAACTCATTCCTTGCCATTATCCCAAGCAGAAACTGAAACAACTTTGCTATTGCAGTTGCTTTTCCAATGGAAGGAATTTATTTTAAATGAGACTGATTCCATTTCATTTATTTCTAATTTTTGCAGATATTCAATAATTCAGTATAATGAATCTCTGATGAAATAAGAGCATACATTCAAAGTCTATCTATCCATCATTAATAGTTTTCTAGGATTTTGGGAGGTGGAATAGGAGACAGTACTCAGAGAGGAATGAATGCTATCTACTGATACTTTTAGCAATCATTACTTTCTCCTTCTGGATTTTCTGAATTAAAAACTCTATTCAAGAAAAGTTGTTCTGAGGCCAAATTGGTGTATCTTAAAAAAAAAAAAAAAAAAAAAAAAAATCTGTGAGGCTGATGAACTATACAAACATTCTTTAAATTCATATTATCTAACATAGTATTTTGGAGGTTGTATCTTTGAGTTTTTCACCTATCATTTTAAGAAATAATTTTATTTTGCAGGTATTCTAACTATGACAATAAGCCACATTTAGATCTATCATCAACAAAGATTGATCAGTCAAAGGCTTGGACATATTTTAATTCAAATACCTCAAGAAAATTAAAGATGCATATTTGAGTTGTTAAAAGTAAAGAAGTCAGGTTTTTAAAATCATCTTTAATCCATTTAAACAAAAGATGATATGTTGATATGGTCTTCATAGGATTACACCATCTCTTCTTATTATCTCATTTTATTTCTTATATTATTAAGTACTAATGATCGATTTTAATTTTTTATAACTTCAGCTTTTTTTTTTCTTTGTTGTTACAATTGAGTCCTGCTTTTTTGCTTCTTTTGGAGGCTCTCACTATCATCCAATATTTATTTTGTGTGTGGTTTATCACCCCCCATTTTTGAGCTGTTTCCATGTGTCCTACAGTGAGGATAATGTTGGCAGCTGTGTTGTTAATATAATTAATGTGCATAGTCTATTTGGATTGACTAGGCCAAATAAATCCACTTTGAGACATCGACTACCCAATTGGGCTATCTTTGTTGATCAGATTAACTGGATAATTGTCAAATCTCTATTGCACTAATTACTGCAGAGTCACATCATATATTCCCTCATTCAATTCTCATGTAATTAAAATTTACAACCAAAGCTATATGAAGAAATAGTGACAAATAAATACAGATAAATAGACCAATTGGAATTCAATAACCATGTGCATTGTTTCCCTTAGTGTCTTTCTACTGAAATAAGAAAGGGAAAGTTATCAGAATGCATCCTTCCTCCTCTCACCAGAGAGAGGAGGAACTAGGAGAACTCTGTATTCACTCTACCTAAAACCTGTAAAGGTAACTTCCTCACAGCAGATTGAAATTCACAGACTGAATGGCTCTTTAGTTTTACTTTTAGAAAATGAAAATATAGGAATTAATTACTTTTTGGTTCATCACAGGTCTTTAATCTACCAGAAAAAAATTAACCAATCTTTATTTTTTTCCATTCTTATAAAAACTTTATTAAATTATAAAATCAATACATATTTATTCTATACAGTTTGGAAGTTATAGAAGAAAAATCCTTCAGTTACACTAATAGGAAATAACTATTGGAGGCTTTCTTTTTTATTATTATTTTACTTTATGTTCTAGGGTACATGTGCACAACATGCAGGTTTGTTACATATGTATACATGTGCCATGTTGGTGTGCTGCACCCATTAACTCTTCATTTACATTAGGTATATCTCCTAATGCTATTCCTCTCCCCTCCCCTGACCCCATAACAGGCCCCAGTGTGTGATGTTCCCCTTCCTGTGTCCAAGTGTTCTCATTGTTCAATTCCCACCTATGAGTGAGAAAACCAATCTTTAATAATTTATTTTTTCAACAAAGATCTTTTATACTTGGTTTGTGCTACATTAAAAGAATATGACTTCTGACCATCCTGGCCAACATGGTGAAACCTGTCTCTACTAAAAATACAAAAATTAGCCAGGCGTGGTGGCGGGGGCCTGTAGTCCCAGCTATTTGAGAGCCTGAGGTGGGAGAATCCCTTGAACCAGGGAGGTGGAGTTTGCAGTGAGTCACGATAGCGCCACTGCACTCCAGCCTGGGTGATCTGGGTGATAGAGCAAGACTCCATCTCAAAAAAAAAAAAAAAGGGATCTGGGATCTGACTTCTTACCTCTTGGAATTTTCATTGAACTTGGGGGGTTAGACAGGTAACTCAATGATCACAGTTGCATATTTAAGTGCTTTCTTGATTCCCCAACTTGATATTTCCAATATTTTTAAATGATTTTGTTTAAAGTAAGAAAAAATGAAAGACAAAAATTTCTCTTTGTGGCTGCCCATCTACTAAATTAGATAAAACACATTTGCTGAAAAGCCCAAAAACAATTTGAAAATCACTAATCTATGCACTGTAAGGTAAATGCTACATGGTTTGGAGAGACTTCTAATAGAAGAGATCTCTTTTGCAAAACCTTGCTTTTTCTGAGAACTGAACAAGATGACTACAAATAACAAAAATTATTGCAATTATTTAATGACTCTACAAATATTTCATTTGATTATCGTATTTCTAAGTTTTGCAAAGTTAATTTTAATAGCACACTCATTTTCTGCATGGGCCTACACTGTATAAAAGAACGTTTTTCTCATGTCAGTTGAGTCTTTTCTTTGACTTGTATTTTTAATGAAAAAATACATGACATCAGTAATAATATTTAATGTTTTTTGAATACTATTTGTCAAGTACTGAGTTCAACATTTTAGCTAGGAGATGAAGTTTTTCAAAGTAGATATTTAGAAAATTAGAGCTCATTATAAAAATAGTTTGGTAAGTATATATTTAAGGTAGTTAAAGGAGATTTGAAGAAAAATGTTATTAGGTTGGTGCAAAAGTAATTGTGAGTTTTGCCATTTCTTTCAGTGGTAAAACCTGCAATTAGTTTTGCATCAAGCTAATAACAGAAATTTGGTCCCTCCATCCAACTTTCCCCTTATCTTATTCCCTATTATGTTTATTCACTCCCATGTGAACCCAAATGAAGAAACAGAGCAACATATAATTTGTAGATAGATCTTTTTTGCCCAAATATAACAAGAAGCTTTGTTTGCTGCTTAATGCATAATAAAATTATTTTTTATTATATCTGAGGTAAAAACATTATTTGATATTGAAAATTATTTTGTTATTAACCCAACAAAAAATTGGATTTAAAATTTCTGGAGTTTAGAACTTTGTTATGTCTTACTAATATTAATAAGATCACTCAGTAAGCATCTGTTATATATCATTTATTAAGCACTTACTATGTGTTAAGCATTCCAGTAGGTACTGTACACGTGTTATCATTAAACCTGACAAGAATCCCTCTAGACAGTTTTACAGTTTGAAGATTATGAAATTAAGACTTATACTAAGTAATTTACCCTCAGTCCCAAAACAAGTTAGTGGAAGAGCCTGCATATGTAACCAGATGCTATACTCCCAGAGTTACTTGTCCACAGTTCAACATGCCAAACCACCTCCACAATCTTCTCTGACTTTTCTTCAGTGTGACACACACAGAAGCGTAAATTGGCATCATAGATTATGTAGAACCAATACTATCGAAAAAAATGGGGCCGTGATTTTAAAAATAATTGGAGGATTGACCGGGTGTGGTGGCTCACTCCTGTAATCCCAGCTACTTGGAAGGCTGAGACCTGAGAATCATTTGAACCCAGGAGGCGGAGGTTGCGGTGAGCCGAGTTCACACTACTGCACTCCAAGCCTGGGTGACAGAGTGAGACTCTGTCTAAAAAAATAAAAATAAAAATAAACAATTGGAGAATGAATGCAGTTGTATTAAGAAAAGATTAGGAGGCTTATTTTGCTAGTCAATAGTAAACTATTTGGGTTTCTTGAGAAGGGGAATAGGATAATTAAAATGGAACTTAATAATATGAGGCATTGTAAACTTGTCACACGGTTAAGATTTATGCATTTCACTACATTAAGTCTTCACTTAACTGCTGTCAAAATGTTCTTGGAAACTGCAACTTTATGAAAAAAAAATGTATAATAAAACCAGATTTTTTTGTCGCAAATGTTGTAACAAAATGATGTTTAATGAAGGGAGTTTTTTGAGGACCTACTGTCCATCATTTTTCTTAAAGTCAGTTTCCAAGAACCTATTCACAATGTTAAGCAGGACTTACTGTATATGTAAATTTTATCTAACAAAAGAAATATACACAAATATTCAGTGCTGTTTAATAGTTAATGATATGCATTCTGAATTATTTAGGAATGAGGTGTACTTTTGTGTGCAGCTTACTTTGATATGCATCATGGAAACAAGATACATTCATGAATGGATAAAGGGATGAATAGCTGAATAAATATGTGATAAAATAGAAAAGCTTCAGAAATGTGGATGTTGAATATACTGTTGTTTACTGTGTAATTCTTTCAACTTTTGTGTTTATTTGAAAATTTCATAAAATACTAGAAAAAAGTAGATTTATTGGTAGCAATATATAGGATAGATTGGAGGAGCAAAGGGAAGAGAGTAATGCCCAGAGGCACTGAAATAAATGAAATAGAGATGAATCTTGTGAAGAAAATTCCAGCCTGGTAAAAAGAACAAATGGTAGTCCTCTCAAAATCTGGTGTTGAGGAGTTAGCATGACATGTAGCCAAATGCTGGCTTTCTTTTGAGGCACTTCTGTAGCAGTTTTATTTGTTTGTTTGTTTGTTTGTTTATTTCATTTTTTGTTTTTTTCTTGAGACTGTCCAAACTGGAATTCTTTCTGACATGGGCAACATACATTCCACTTGATATTTCATGATCCTTCTAAAGCACCTTTTACTTGCTACACCAACATATAACCCTGCCCCATGTTCTTCCTACAGTGGGACATTGACACTCTTCTATTAAGTGGAGGGCCCTTGTTCCCTTCTCCTTGAAACTAGGTGAACCTTTGCTACTTCCTTGACCAACTGAAGGTGGCTTAAGAGATACCATGTGGCTCCCAAGGTGAGGTCACAAAAGGTCATACAACTCTTACCTTTCATGGTACATACCTTGAGAGCCATAAAGTCTATGCTGGCTGCCCTGAAGCCCACATGCTGGAGAAATCACACAGTTTCCAGAGAGAGAGAGATGCCCAAGGAGCGTCAGCTGTTTCAGCCCCAGCCCAGCGGGTAGACGTGTGAGTGACTGAGCGAGTGAGTGAGCCAGCCTCCACATGATGTCTGCCTTGAGCCTTCAATCATTTTTAGCTGATACCAAGCAGAGCCCCAAGGGTTATCTTTACTGAGTCATATCCAGATTGCAGATTTGTGAGCAAAATAAACTGTCATCACTTTAAGCCGCCAAGTTTTGGAATAATGTGTTACTCAACTGTAGACCATTTTCCCCTACTCCAGGCCTCTAGGCCTGTGATGGGAGGGGCTGCCATGAAGGTCTCTGACTTGCCCTAGAGACATTTTTCCCATTGTCTCTTGGTGATTAACATTCGACCCCTCATTACTTACACAAATTTCTGCAGCCGGCTTGAATTTCTCCCCAGAAAATGGGTTTTTCTTTTCTATCACATTGTCAGGCTGCAATTTTCCCAAAGTTTCATGCTCTGTTTCCTCTTGAATGCTTTGCTGCTTAGAAATGTCTTCCACCAGACACCCTAAATGATCTCTCTCAAGTTCAAAGTTTCACATATCTCTAGGGCAAGAGCAAAATGCTGCCAGTCTCATTGTTAGAGCCTAGTAAGAACCACTTTTATTCCAGTTCCCAACAAGTTCCTCATCTCCATCTGAGACCAGCTTAGCCTGGATTTCATTGTCCATATCACTATCAGCATTTTTGTAAAAAACGTTCAACAAGTCTCTGTAAGAGGTTCTAAACTTTCCCACATCTTTCTGTCTTTTGAGCTCACCAAGTCTCTAGGAAGTTCCAAACTTTCCCACATTTTCCTGTCATCTGAGTCCTTCAAACTATTCCAGCCTCTGCCTATTACCCAGTTCCAAAGTTGCTTCCACATTTTCTGATATCCTTACAGCAGCATCCCACTCTACTGCTACCAATTTACTGTATTAGTCTGTTCTCACACTACTATGAAGAAGTACCTGAGACTGGGTGATTTATAAAGGAAAGAGGTTTAATTGACTCATAGTTCAGCATGGCTGGGCAAGCCTCAGGAGACTTACAATCATGGTGGAAGAAGAAGCAAACACATCCTTCTTTACATGCCGGTAGGAAGAGAAGTGCCAAGCAAAAGAGGAAAAGCCCCTTATAAAACCATCAGGTCTCATGAGTACTCACTATCATGAGAACAGCATGGTTCCATCCCCCATAGTTCAGTTACCTCCCACCGGGTCCTTCCCATGACACACAAGGATTTTGGGAACTACAATTCAAGGTGAGATTTGGGGGGAACATAGCCAAACTATGTCAGTCTGTGATGTGAATATCACCCCTAGGATGCAGTATACTACCTGTGTAACTGTACATGTCAGTTCTGAAAACTCTGCTCAAGGTTTTCTGAAAGCTTCCCTTACCTAGCTTGAGATAGATAGAAACATTCTCCCAACCACACGTTATAGCCCCTTTTTTCTATCAATCTTTCCTTCGTTATATAGCCTGAAAATGGTTAATGGTATAAAAAAGTCAGAAAACTAGTCAGGAAAAAGGAGATATCTTAGCAATTCCTATATACATGTGATAGCAAAGCCCTTTAAAATATGGAGATACTGTTTACCTATTTACAGATGCTGTTCACAAATGAGTTAGTTCCCTTTAATATCTGGTTAGCGTTCATCTAATGAGCACCTAATGCACCATATTTATTATATATAAATAATATCTAACATATTAAATATGTTAATATTATGTAATAATGTATTACATCTATTATTAGTTGCTCAATAATATATATGTATGTATGTATTAGACACAGTGCTAGGCAACTAGGAATACAATGGTGAGCCATATGATTTACAGTGTAATGAGTCATTCAGGCAATAATAAATTATAGAAATACATAATGGTGAACTTCAGTAAGTATTGTGAAAGTGTTTTAAGTCATAGTGAAGCATCATGTAACACAAGTCTGGATTAAAAATGAAGATACAGGATTTATCCCTTAGAAGTGGTGGTTCTAAATATAAGAAATGATATTCCAGGTAGAGTATGTAGGAAAAAAGTTCAGAAGTCTAAAGATAGAATGGCAAGAAACACTCCTTCCACAGAGGAAGGATGACAAGGAGCCTGGAAGAATTCAGAAGTGGCAAGAGAGAGATGAGCAAATCTGGAGAGTGATGAGCCACAGAATACCAAAGAGAGTATGTTTCAGCAAGAGCTGGTGTTCCAGGGAGCAGAATTCCCCAGAAGGCTTAGGGAGGCGTCATACTGAGAAAGATTATTAGGTTTGACAAAGACACAAGTACTAGTTACCTACAACTTCAAAGAAATAGTACTGAATGTTTTTAAAAGACACAAGGAAGATATTACAGTGTCACAAAGAAGAGGGATCCAAATTGGGCTGTGGCACCGCAAAAGGGTTTCTGGGTGGGTTAAGCCTAAGTTGAGTTTTAAAAAATAAATTAATATTAGATTTAAAACAAGAAATGTAGCAAAGCTATAGAGAAACAAAAGAGCATGATGTTCTGGAACTGCTGGTAGTTGGATCAAACGGTTGCATCTGGAAAAGTAACAGAGAGGGAACCCTGAAATAAGTACAGACCATATCACGTAAGATACTTGAACTAAGTTAAAGAGGAGAACTTTACTATGAAAGTTATTGGGAACATTAAAAGATTTAAAACAAGAAAGCAATGTGAAAAGACTTGAGTTTTAGTAAGAGCCCTGTAGTTAGTCAATTTAGGGGGAAAAAAAAAAAAGATAAAAAGCAAGAGATAGTTAACAGGCAATTGCAGTTGGCCCAAGTGAATCATGGAAGTTTAAGAAGTGGAGATAAAGATGAGATATTCTTTAAAACAGCAGTCCCCAACCTTTTATCTTTGTCAGTCTGTGATTCAGAGGTAAGGGACCCCTGCTTTAAAAGGTCACTCATGTAAGGAGTTGAAGACTCTGGAGTTTGAGGGGTAGACAAGAGAGAGGACTAAGATGATGTTCAGATTTCTGTCTTTATTACCAGGATGAAGATGTGGGGCCACGTGCTGCCATCTGCTGCTAAAAAGAGTAAGTGGCAGTAGGCTCTAGACAGGGTGATCTGGCAATAGGAAAAAAATGAAAACAGAACATACTCAGAGATTTTCTTGTGGAAAAGAATCAAACAGAGGTGTCTTCCTATCTGGTAAAATATTCCTGAAAAATCTAGTGATCTGCTGAGATCCACAACACCAGTTCAAACATGAGGTCCAGAAATTCCCATTCTGGATTCTCCCAAAACACTCTACCAGAAAAGGAAACAATTTCAGCCTCTCCTCTTTCAACTGATTTGAATGTTTTGAGAGCCAAACACTGCAAATAATGATTAATGGCCACAACTTACAACTCCACTGGATGCTTCATCCCACTTGCCCAAATTCCACACTATGGTGACAAATGCAAATGCCCAAAGTATACAGCACAGTAGTTCATGCATTCATTTTTGGGAAATCAGGACATTCATGGAAATGAAATATTTGTTAAAACCATCCAATAAAATTCTTTTATCTACAAGAAGTTGCTATTACACCTGGTGAAAAATTACTGTGGTTGTCTAGCTGACTGAACAACTTGATAAATAAAACTTAATATGTGGATAAACAGTGAGGCAGGAACTTAAATTTTATTAAACCTCCATAATTCCAAGAATCCAATACTGAGAAAGAAAATGTTGAAAAATACAAGGTATTCCTGAAAGCATAAAGTAAATCCCCAAGAGACACAGGCAATGAAGAGAACAGTATTCAATGTACTACTATCAGCTTTATGCCACATAACTCACACAAATAGCTTATTTTCTGTCCAGAAAATGCTCCAGGATAGTAGAGGAGATATACTGAATGTTTATTCTAAAATTACCTAGTGGGAGACTTAAGACATTTGTTTCCTTAAAGGAGTCTGCCTGACATTTGAACTTCCTTATAAAATTACATTAAATATGTATCAGCTTAGAGGGCCTACCAAAATAGAATAATGCATTTTCAATTTAGTCTTGGTTACACTTGACCTGTTTTAAAGTGCTCCTCTAATGAAATGGAAGCTATACCAAAATTAATTCTATGCAAGGGGCAGAACAGATTCTGTGTTATTTAATCATAATGTATACCATCCACTTTCCTGGGCATAGCAACAACACCGAGATGGCGATTGCTTTAATCTGGCAGGCCTGATAACATTGTCATAATAATCAAAATGAAGTTCAAGTGTCTTCCTGACCTGAATCTAACACCCATGTTTTAGTATAAGACATAGGGAAGAACAGAGAACCAAGGAATTTCATTTGTGACAGTTTTAGCTTACAGTTGCACTGATAATTCTGTATCAAGGGCAATTGAACTAAGGAGGAAGAGTCCAGAACCCAATCTTCTTCATTACCATCATCAATTTATCTGCTAAATTCTAGGCACTATTCTTGGAATTTTTCATATGAATTCACGCATTAATGAATTCATCCTTCCAACCTTGCTAAGTTGTTGAGAAACTGTACTTTTACAGATGAGTCATCTGAGGCCAGAAGAGTTGTAAAATTACACAGCTGGCAAGTTGGAAATCTGGGATTCTAAAGCCACATCTTTTCCTCTGCCATGCTGCCTAATTTAGTAATATGTTGACATGTCCAGTGTATGTCCAGCACTCTGCTGGAGTTTAAATGTGCAAAAGATAGAAAGTCATAGTCCTCAATAGAGCTTTTACACTAGTGGGAGAGACTGATATAGAAGAGTAGAGATATAAACAAAATAATATCACATGATGTAAAGTGTTGCTGAAAAATCAAATGTTGGCACAGAGAAGTACTGGGAAAAATAGGCGTCTTTGTTTGTATTAAATATAGCATGAATTGACAAGACTTCTCTAGGGAAGAGATATTTT
>NW_012102687.1:3611391-3614273 GCF_000951045.1 Mandrillus leucophaeus | reverse complement strand
ATGGAGTTTTGCTCTTGTTGCCCAGGCTGGAGTGCAATGGCGCGACCTCAGCTCACTGCAACATCTGCCTCCTGCATTCAAGGGATTCTCCTGCCTCAGCCTCCCTAGTACCTGGGATTACAGGTGCCTGCCACCATGCCCAACTAATTTTTATTTTTATTTTTATTTTTATTTTTAGTAGAGATGGAGTTTCACCATTTTCGTCAGGCTGGTCCAGAACTCCTGACTCAGGTGATCCACCCACCTCGACCTCCCAAAGTGCTGAGATTTCAGACATGAACCACCACACCCGGCCAATCTTCTGATTTCTGACATAGATGAGTAGAAATATAAACAAAATAATATCACATGATGTAAAGTGTTGCTGAAAAATCAAATGTTGGCACAGATAGATACTGGGAAAAATAGTCATCTTTGTTTATTTGTTTGTTCGTTTGTATTAAATATAGCATGAATTGACAAGACTTCTCTAGGGAAGAGATATTTTAAAGAGAAATGTGCTTATTGCCTACAAAAGCACTAAACATGGTGGAAGCTGTTGTAGCAGGAAACAGTAAACTCCAAGATTCCAAGGCGAGAAGGAGCTTGGTGTCTTCCAAGCTGGTACCATGGAAGGCCAGTTTGGTGAAAATGTGATATATAAAGGGACAGAGGGGAATGAAATAAGATGGGAACAAATCATGACCGAATTTACTTAAATTTACTAATTTACTAATATCTGTCTACACATTCCCTATGATAAGACCACTACCTTAGCACAGACATATCCCTTTGTTATTGCCCAGTTCCAATTTTGTTAATATTTTCTAGAACTTAAGAACTTAATTTTCGGTGGCTATTAATGAACTTTCTAGTTTAATCAGGTCCTAGCAATTTTGTGCTTGTTCTTTCGCTCGCTGTCCTCCACAATATGTTGCTGAAGCATTTGGCTACCCCATGGTCCCCTGATATTTGTAGTGCCTTCGGGATTTGTTTATTTATTTTTCACTTACTTGAATACCTACTGCAAGAGTAATTTTATTATGTGAGCTTAACAAAAATTCTGAAATCGTAAATGCCTAAGAATATTTTATGCCTTCAAATTGAGGAATTATCCAGCTGGGTATTCTTCAATACTTTAACATTATTACTTCATTATTCTTACATCCTGCTACTGTCAAAATGTTTGGCAATCTGATTCTTGTTTTTATACAGATTTGTAATTTCCCTCTGAATGCTTTTGGGATATTCTCACTGTCTTTGATATTGTTAAATTTCGTTAAATGTGCTAGGTAAGGGTTTTCCTGTTTTCCTCTTATTTAGCATCTGTCAACTCTTCCGACTTGAGGAGCCTTCTGTCGTCTGTTAAGTTTATTTTTATTAAATTTTGTGTATATTTTCTGTATCTTTAGAGCTCTCATCTAGAAGATTTCTTCAACATTATCTTGCGAATTACTAACATATTCTTCAAGTATATCCAGGCTGGTATTTTTCCTTCTATTATGTTCTTTATTTCAACCATAACATATTAATGTTTAATATTACCAATTATATGATTTAAGTTTCTGATTTCATATTGCTGGAATCTTAATCTTTCCTGCCTAAGCATAAATACACATATTATACTTATTTAAATTGTAAGTCTAATTATTGTGCTTCAAATGTGTATATTGTTCAGTTTAACCAATAGTGGCATTACTCAGGGGGTATCTAGTGTCTGATTTGTGAGCCCCTGTTTCCTTGGAGGTGTCAGTTACTCTGTGCAGTCACTGGCACTAGGGGTGGAGAGGAGCACCTGTCTCTTATACACATCTAGATGTGTATAAGAGACAGGGTCAACAGAGTGAGATATTGTCTCGAAAAAAAGAGAGAGAGAGGAATGAAGTAAGATGGGAATAAATCATAACCAGATCACACAGAGACTTGCAGAACCTTCTGGATTTTATTCTGATAACGGGGGGAAGCTATAGAATTTCCATAGGAAAATGACATGATCTAATTTACATCTTTAAATTTTTGCTCTAGTTTCTATGTGGAGAATAAATTGCTTATTTTTTGTCTGCTTGATCACAGTTTCTGACAGGAGTGTATAAAATCTCAAATGACAATTGTTAACTTACTCATTTCTCCCTGAAAGGTTTTGATTTATATGTTTTGAGCTTGTATTATAGGTACATAAATTCTTATAATGTCATGCCTTCTTATTCTATTTTTTCTTTTTTCAGTATATAACATCAGTGTTTTCTCATGTGATATTTTGCCTTAAATTCTATTTTGTTCGATTTTAAAATTGCTACCCTGGCTTTTTTGTGGTTAATGTTTTCCTTTTTTATTGTCAAATCTTTTTTAATACAATCTGAGTGTCTATATTTGTTTTATTTAATTATATATGAACTTAATCTTTTCTGTCGCTTTTCTTTTATTTTCTTTCCTTCAGTAGACCTAGTTTAGTTCTCATTTTGTTTATTTACTTATTTATTTCTTTTTGGGACAGGGTCTCACCTTGTCACCTAGGGAGTGCAGTGATCCAACATAGGTCATCGTAACCTCAAATTCCTGGGCTCGAGCCATCCTCCAGCCTCAGCCTCCCAAGCAGCTGGGACTGCATTAATTTGCCACCATGCCCTCCTAATTTTTTAATTATTTATTTATTTTGTAGAAATAAGGTCTTGCTATGTTGCTGCAGCTGGCCTTGAACTCTTGGCGTCTAGCAATCCTTTTGCTTTAGCCTCCCAAAGTGCTTGGATTACAGGCATTACCTACTATGCACAGCCTCTTATGACTTTAAAACTATACAATTATCTTCTTGCTGCTATGCTGCTTGATGTCAGCTGAAGAACTATAGTATATTTACTTAATCTTCTGATTTTTCTTTCTTTCTTCTTTTTTTTTTTTTTTTTTTT